>NW_021604615.1:4969706-4972098 GCF_004785775.1 Grammomys surdaster
ACTTGTGCATACACACACATACACACACACTCATGCATACACACACACACATGTACACACACTCATGCATACACACACACATGCACACACACTCATGCATACACACACGTACACACACACACTTGTGCATACACCCACATACACACACACACTTGTGCATACACACACACACCTTAGATGAAGTACTCATACAGCTTGCAAAGTGATGTCTATGGACTTAAAAGAAATTAAGAGTGGTGAGGTAATAAATCAGCTGTTTTACACATTACTCCCCGAAAACCATATAGAATCTTATTTTTTCAGTCATTCATGCCACATCACCTGAACCATTCTTTTTTCAAGTAGTTGTTACAGGTAAAAACCATTCTGCCACTGATGATCAGAAGGCCGGACAGAGCATGATTTTTCCCTTGAAAACACCCCATCTAGAGAGACAGAAGAAAACCTCAGAGTATGCAGGACATAGCAAGTGTGCAGGAGGGAGCGAAGTCTGGAGGAGTGGCAGGGATGGGGAAAGTTGCTTGGAGAATGTGGTTCTGGGGGGATTTGCCATTTACCACTGCTTGCACTTTGACCTATGAGGAAAGCTTGCTGCAGTGGATAGTGGAGCAGCTGTGCAGCCACAGATGCCTAAACAGACACAACAGGGGGTGTGCTGGATGCGAGTGGAGCGGTGCTTTTTAATCAGAGTGTATTCTGCAAAGTCCCACCCCGTTTCTCCTCCCACTGCATGTGACTTGCATGGTCTGTTCACTTAAGTAGGATGAGATTTCCAGGGACTCTCTTGAATCAGAAAGCCAGGAGAGCTATCACATGGTTCTAAGAGGAACTTTGATATAAATTTGATATACTACAAATCATTTTCAGCATAGAATAGTCTGGGCTGTTTAGCTGTAGAATGAGCTGAAGGGTGGATATGAACTGTAAGCAAGTGCACCAGCAAAGAGCCTACTGATGTATTCTCAGCATTCAGAAGACTGGTCATGGCTAGGATTGTTGTCAAAATGAGAGAATAAAGGAGAGTTGTGTCACAGGGAAAGTCATTCGCTTGTCATATGTATCCTAAGACTGTTCTCTGAAGGGTAGCCAAGAGTGGAGCAGACAAGGCTTACTCCCTGTTGCACCACCGTGTGGTATCAGTGACTGTGAATGAAGTCTCAGGAAAATGTAGTTTGATCACTGATGAGGAGAGCTTTCTGGAGGGGCTGGAGACTACTGTGCAGAAACATGGAGAGGGCATCTATGACAGCATCTTGAGATAAAAAGATGTCCCAAGATGATGAAGGAACAGCAAGACCAGCAGTTCAGCAGTGGTAGAATGAATAGAGAGTATGTGTGGAGAGACAAGAGGAGTCTGCAAAGTGCACATGAAAGGACTCTGCTTGCTGTGTGTATGGAATCCTGACACCAGTAGAGTATTGGCCTGTGGCACACTCGTGGGCATGGGTTCTGTTGGGCTGAGTTGTGGGTCCCCCGGGAGCTGAGGCTCAGGAGGGCAGAAGCGCAGGAAATTGACTGTGTTCACTCCACACGGCACTGGGCAGACACTTGGCTGTGGGAAGCCACATGACTACACTCCTCCGGGGTGGAGAGAACAGAGTCTGGCACCCCACATGGGCCAAAGCTCTTGGGTTGGGGATCCCTGGGCTGAGCAGCATCTGGAGACTGACTGGTCTCAGCCCTTGGGCTCTCAGGCACCGCTGAAAAACCGAGACTTGGTCACAGAGACTTACTCGGCAGGGTCATGGCTGGTTCTGCTAGCTCCCTTGAGTGGGCGGCCTCCGTGCCTGGAACACAGAGGGGTGGGGGCGGGGGAGTTAGGCAGCTGCTCCGTAGTTGAAGGCCTTCTCTACGGTTCCCCACGGCGGGCCCCAAAGATGAGAGGTACTCCAGGTTTTAAAACGTTTATTGTCATTTCGGAAAGTGGATGAAGCTGTATCCCGGATTCTCAGGGCAGGCCTGAGGTTAGATATCTTTTGCAAGTAGGGAGGGTCTGGGAAGGAATGCTTAATTGGCTACATCCTCTGGCCTTTAGGTATCTCATGAATATGGAGATGTCTTGAGGCTCTTTGGCCTGTGTCATGCCCTCTACCTGTGCTACGTGACCGATGGCCACAAACCTCTCTTTGGGAGGGCTGTAGAGGGCTGTCCTACATGCCTGAACTGTGGAGATCGATGGAGGTCTTCAGCCTCATGTCAGGAGCCTGGAGTCTGGGAGTATGGTGAAATGCATGCAGTCCCTTACAGGGAAACCTGTTGGGTCTAAGGCTATCTCTAGCCAGTGCTCGACCAGAAACCATGCTTTCAGGGTCCTACAGTAGAGGGGTTTGATCTCATGTCATTTAGAGCTTAGTAGGTCAGCAGAAGCTGCACCTGAATGGACAAAAGGACT
>NW_021604615.1:4972198-4998528 GCF_004785775.1 Grammomys surdaster
GGCTGGTTCTGCTAGCTCCCTTGAGTGGGCAGCCTCCATGGCTGGAACACAGAGGGGTGGGGGTGGGGGAGTTAGGCAGCTGCTCGGTAGTTGAAGGCCTTCTCTACGGTTCCCCACAGCGGGCCCCAAAGATGAGAGGTAGTCCAGGTTTTAAAACGTTTATTGTCATTGCGGAAAGTGGATGAAGCTGTATCCCGGATTCTCAGGGCAGGCCTGAGGTTAGATATCTTTTGCAAGTAGGGAGGGTCTGGGAAGGAATGCTTAATTGGCTACACCCTCTGGCCTTTAGGTATCTCATGAATATGGAGATGTCTTGAGGCTCTGCGGCCTGTGTCATGCCCTCTACCTGTGCTACGTGACCAATGGCCACAAACCTCTCTTTGCGAGGGCTGTAGAGGGCTGTCCTACATCCCTGAACTGTGCAGATCTATGGAGGTCTTCAGCCTCATGTCAGGAGCCTGGAGTCTGGGAGCATGGTGAAATGCATGCAGTCCCTTACAGGGAAACCTGCTGGGTCTAAGGCTATCTCTAGCCAGTGCTCTACCAGAAACCATGCTTTCAGGGTCCTACAGTAGAGGGGTTTGATCTCATGTCATTTAGAGCTTAGTAGGTCAGCAGAAGCTGCACCTGAATGGACAAAAGGACTGAGACACTAGAACTGGGGAAGGAAGCAAGAAGGGTCTTGGGTAAGCTGGGCAGGGGAGGACATTTACTTCGACCAAAGTGGAATATGAATATAAGGTGAGAAACAATCAATTTATGTCTGAAGCCAACTGAGCAGGGGTGGAAGATTTTGAGTGACTGTCTATAGGGTAGGTGTCCCTTTTCTCTTGCTATGAGAACACATTACGGGACAGTCAGTGACTGGAAGAGCATCAGTGTGTCATCTTCCCTCACATTTCTGTAGGGCAGAAGTCAGGACTGTGGCTCAACGGGAGGACTGAAATTTTGGGTTCCATAGGAACTCCCTCGTCATTTTGAGCAGTTGCATACCTTGAATCAGAGTCTCCTCCTTTGTCTTCAAGGGGAGCCATGGTGGACCCAGACTCCCTCTTACACTCTTTACATGTGTTGCCACTTTTTGTGTAATTTCTTCTCTTCCATCAATTCTTCAGTCTGTCTCCACAATTTTCAGAGTCCTGTGTAATAACAGTTGGTTTGCCCAATTCACCCAGATTTCCTCATTATTTAAAAGACCATTAAAAATTAGTTATAATTTTCCTTTCCAGTATAACATATTCACAGGCATAGACTCTAAGACAAAACTAGGTAGTTCCAAATCCTGCCTAGGATAAAGAAAGGAAAAATGCCATAGTTTTGTTTTGTTTTGTTTTGTTTTGTTTTCTGGCAATGAAAGGAACATGGTACCATTAATTGAGAGACTGATTTGCTGGCTTGAGAAACAAAAAATGAGACTCATTAGACTGTAAGATGGCATTGGTAGACAGGACAGGAGGCTGAAGAGGCTTTTATTGGACTGTATTATACCTGAGATCATTAGATCTCAACAAGCACAAGGTCAGAGCCTATAGGACTGTGAGCGTAGCAAAGAATAGCTACAACTACCTAGAAATGCATTTGACTAAAGCTGTAAGAAGTTCACAGACTGAGAACTAAGGAATTCTAAAGCTACTAATTCATGGAAGTGAATCACTGTGACCAGATGCAGCCAGGAGTGGGAGGTGGGCAATGGGAACAGAGTTTCATTGGGAACCAAAGGCCCGAGGAGGAGTATTCTCTTGGCTGGGCCAGCTGCCTGCACCCTAGGCATGGGGAGGTTCCAGAACCAGTTGACACATTCAGGAGGACTGAAGTTAGCTGTTTTCATGGATTTTTTTTATAGCAAAAACTTTAAAGGGCTTGGATTCCAAGCAGAAACTGCAAGGAGTTCTTTCAGAGTTTTTCTGCAAAGGTGGTAGGAATGATCCAATAGGTTCATGTGGAAGAGAAAGAAGGGAGGGTTCCCAGTCTCTCTGTCAATCATATAGCTCATTGGAGAAGGGGGAAATGAGTGACCACAGAAAACACAGGAAGTGATGGAGAGAGGCCCTGCACTGCAGATCTCTGTTCTGGTGTTAGCTGGACGGTGTGAATGGGTCATTCCATTACTATCCATGCTGCAGGATGCTCTGAGCAGTTTCTGATTGAAGTTCTTGTGTCTGTGCCTCACCCATAAAGATGTTGGTTTAATTATGCAAGGTGGGTCCAGACACTTTTCAGAGATGCTCATGAAACTAGGGTGCTAAGGGAGTTGATGCCTCCTCCCTGAGACAGTGGTAGGTAGGACAAGGGAACAGAGGAGCAGGGAGAAGAGAACATGCAAGGTTGTGAGTCCATACTGGGGTGAAACTCAGTCACATGCCATTGCCTCAAAACATGCAGGACCATGGTTTGAAAATACAAGAAGAAAAACTAATCAAATCTATAGAAATGTTAGAACAGCTAAGGTCACCCTTAGAGTTGGTTTGACATGAAAGCTGAGGTGTCAGGGGTGGTGGTGTAGGATTGGATCCACCCTCGTCCTGTTTGGTGCTGTCTTTACCAGAAATTTATTAGACTTTCTTTACTTGTAGAATCCCTGTAGAAAGGATCTCTTATAAGCACCACCTGTTAATAAAAATCCTATGACCAGTGAGCTGGAAATAGGCAGGGAAAAGGAGGAACATTGGCAGAAAGAGAGAGGATTCTGGGAAATGGTGAGAGAATAAAAAGGAATATTTGCCCAAGAAGATGTGACAAGAAGGACATGTGGTACCTGAGCACAGGTAACCAGCCACATGACAGAACGTAGGCTCAAATAAATGGGATATTTCAAGTTATGATCTAGTCAGAGAAGAGCCTAGCTGTATGGCCAAGGTATTTGTAAATACATTTGAGTCTTGAGTCTTATTCCTGGGAGCATGGGACAGGGAGGAAGATCCAGGACCAAACTTCCACAAATCCTCATCCCTACTGCTTGAGTCATGTGCCCAAAGTACAGTTCCTTCAACAACCTGCAGGGAAATTGATAACAGAAAACATGATTTACCACCTCACCATGTGAGAAGTTAGAAATCTGAGAGCTGGGTGTGTGAGAGAGTATTCCTTCTGTCTCTCTCTGTCCATCTCTCCGTCTCTGTCTTTTTTCTTCTCTCTGATTCTGTCTCTCTGTCTCTCTGTCACTGTGACCAGATACTAGAGAGAAGCAACTCAAAAGGAGAAAGCTCTATCTGATCATTGGGCAAAGGTGACAGCCCATGATGGCAGGGAGGAGGGGAATTCATTCCCCAAGGGACAAGACACAGATAAAAGGAATGCTGGAAGGGCCAGGTATAGGATGCACCTCCTGGGGACCCACTACTTCCAATTATTACCCAACCCCTAGTTCTGTCACCTTCATCCCAGTGCCAACATGTGAATCTCTCAGGTGAGGTCAGAGTTCTGATTGCTTCCCAGCCCATCAGCTGTCAGCCAGACCTCCAATGTACAGGTGTCTTAGTCAGGGTTTCTATTCCTGCACAAACATCATGATCAAAAAGCAAGTTGGGGAGGAAAGGGCTTATTCAGCTTATACTTCCACATTGCTGTTCATCACCAAAGGAAGTCAGGACTGGAACTCAAGCAGTCAGGAAGCAGGAGTTGATGCAGAGGCCATGGAGGGATGTTACTTATTGGCTTGCTTCCCATGGGTTGCTCAACTTGCTTTCTTATAGAACCCAGGACTACCAGCCCAGGGATGGCACCACCCACAATGGGCCTTCCACCCTTGATCACTAATTGAGAAAATGCCTTACAGCTGGATCTCATGGAGGCATTTCCTCAAGGGAGGCTCCTTTCTCTGTGATAGCTCCAGCTTGTGTCAAATTGACACACAAAACCAGCCAGTACAGTGGGTCTGTGAGAGACATTTCATGTTGAGTCCACAGCAGATAGTCTGAGATTTATGAAGCCTTCCATGTAGGACAGATTGTTTAATGGACAGTATAATGGTGTACATATATGCATATGACCCATTCTTAGTCTCTTACCAGTTACTATGCCAGTAGCTAGTGGAGTTACGACTATGTAGCAGGCAGTTAAAATATTGGCCACTTGGCCGAATGCTCATTTAGTATTTGTGAGATACTAAACCATGTGTTGACTTCAGGCAGAACCCTTCAGAATTTAAACGCCCTTAATCACCAACTCTTCATGATTTTATATCTCATCACTGGGCACCTTCAATTAGGTAGCAGCTGTTGCCTGTTATCCGAAAGCATCCATTTCAGTGAACAGAGCGATATAAATCCAGCAGCTGCCCAGACTGGCCATGCTAGCCCTAGGTGTGAACGCCATGCACAGAGAAGCACAGGTCTCTGACACAGAAGCTCTCATGGAGAAGACACTCTGGAAGGCAGGCTGTTGTTCTGTGTCTCCAGCTTCCTCTCCCAGCATACCCCATCCTGGGCTGAGCTAAAGTCTGTCTGCTGCATATTAGTTAGTAGTTTAAGGAGATGGCCACCACAGTGGTAAAATTGTCCTCATGCCCACTCAGCTCAGGCTTACTGCCCACTCTGGAATGTGGACAGTGAGCGCCATAGCCTATAGTAGTGGAATATGCTCTCTCTCTCACGTTTCCTCCTAAAAAGGTAGCGTGTGAGCATTTCATATTACTTAAGCCTAACTCTCTTAGGGAAATTCTGCACACAGTCCATGTTCAGGGCAGCTATCAGGATCTGGGTTTTAGAACCACACTTTGTGGAAGAGCCCTCCCCATCCATCACACTGGTGCTGATGAAGACACACAGGGGGATCCTGTGCTGAACCTTCTCAGTCAGCCCGGTCACTGTTCTCAAGGTGGCAGTGGCCTGTTTCAGCAGGTGGCTATTCCTGAGAAAGAACTCTCCTATCCCTTGGGAAGCCTGCTGTCGTAGTTAATGGTACAAGTGAGATCTCTGATTTCTAGCACTCCACACATGGAGATTGTTTTGTACTTGAAACTGAAAGAAAAAAAAAGCACTTCGATTGAGTGAATCATTGCACTTGCTGAAACCAGATCCATCAAGTTTCAGATGACTTTGCCTTCAGTGGGTAAGCACAGAGCTAAGATTCTCTGCGCTCAAATCCTCTACAAGAAAAGGAAAATGGCTGGTAATTTCATGGGAAGAGGTACAGTCCGTCAGAGCCCTGCATTGCTGGGTAGTTTACCTGCTCAGCTGCCAATCTGCAGACAGTGTTGGCCTTGGGCAGTCTGTAGTTCACAAAGAAATGAGCTGTCTTACATGGAGGGTAGAGATGTGCCATTTGTAAGACCAGAGAACCATGGAGTGTGTACATGCTATGCACATATGTTAGCAGAGCATGTCCTGTGTGGTGTCAGTACACAGAGAGTTTCTAGGGATGGACTGTGGATGCTTATGTCTGAAACAGCATCTGCCTGCAGCGCATGGCCCTAACTCTGCAGCATCCAAGGTCCAGGTCCATGTCTATAGCAGCAGGGTTTGGTGTTTTCTAAAGTGACAAGAAAGCAGAGCTGTGACGCTTTGCCTATTGTTGCCTTGATAACCAGAAAGCCTCTTAAGTATCCGTGGGTCCTCTTCCCCTGTGTCTGGAGCATTCTTCTCCAGTATCACCTGCTCCTGATTTCTTGTTAAGTTCAAGGAAATTTTAAAAAAACACTTTATTATTTGTTTGTTTGTATTTCTGTGCATGTGTGGTATGCATGTGCACATGTAGAAGAGAGTGTGAGATCCCATGGGGCTGGAGTCACGGGGGTCTGTGGCACTCTTGGCTTGCTATCTGGATCTTGGGGGTTAAAATCTGAGCTTCATGATTTCACACCAAGTGTCCCTTAGCCATAGCCATATCCCAAGCTCCTAGGGAATATTTTAGCCCACATTTTATTCATATGCAAATAACATTGACCTCATTGGCCATTTCTTGCTTTTTTGCTTGGTCCTCCTCAGTGGACCTCTCCCTGATGCTGCCCCCTAGCTAGTCTTGTCAGCAGAGTTCTTCCCTGCATGCATTCCATACCTCACGGCACCTGTGTTTGTCTGTTTGGACTGATGTGACAAAGCACCCCAGTCTAGAGAGCTTAAACAGAAGATCACATCATCCCCTGACTCTGGAAGTTGGAGGTACCAGAGTCATGGACCAGTGGATTTGCTTCCCCAAGGACTTCCTTCCCATTTGGTGACCCATCACTTCGAATAAGGACACCAGTCAGACTCGACTTGGGACCTACTCTTATGATTCATATAACCTTCATATTACCTAGTTTAGAGTCCTATTACCGAAGAGTCCCACTGACTTAGGGTTTTAACATAAAACTTGATGGGAGACACCATTATAATTATTCTCCCCACCTTGCTGTAGCAAAAACATTCAGATCCTGTGAGAGGCTTCAAGTCACACCATTGTGTGGTGGCCATTTATCTTCCACATCCCTGACCTCTCCTACATGGTCACCTATAACCCCACTTTCTAGTACCATGTCCCCTACAACCCTGTTTTCTCCTACAGTGTCACCTACAACCCTGCCTACACACACACACACACACACACACACATACACACACACACACATACACACACAGCCTTATATTTAATATGCCTTAATCAGCTCAATGGCTGGATCACTCAAATCTCCACATTACTAACGCCTCCCCTCAGATACTCCTGAGTTATTACTTTCTAAAATCTATATCCCATCCTTGCTACCTTAGACCCAATGGAAGGGGGCCCTGGGACCACTTTTCCCCAGCTCTTAGATGTGTGGTATTCTCTGTCTTCTGCAACTCTCAGGCCTGCATCGTATTCCTTTCCTGGCATGGCTCATTCGTGTGTGTGTGTGTGTGTGTGTGTTCAAACATATACATGAACATAACTAAATAAATAGCCATGTATGATGGCACATGCCTTTAATCCAAGCACTTAGAAGAAAGTGGTAGGCGTATCTCTGTGAGTGTAAGGTCAACCTACTCCACTTAGGTTGGCTCCAGACCATCCAGAGTTACACAGCAATACTGTCTTAAACAAATCTTCAGAATCGTGTGTATGTGTGTGTGTGATGTGTGCATGTGTGCTCATAACATGTTACAGTACATGTATAGAAGTCAGAGCTGAGCTCTGTGGAGTCTGTCCTCACCTTCTGCTTCTTGACATGGGTTCCAAGGACTGAATTTATGTCCTCAGGCTCCAGCCCTAAATCCTCATACTGGTCACTGTACTTTGTCCTTATTAATCTCATGCTCCCCTTCCCCATAACCCCTGCCTCTCCCCTGCTTCCCCATCTCCTTCCATAACCCCTGCCTCTTTCCTGCTTCCCCATCTCCTTCCATAACCTCTGCCACTTTCCTGCTTCCCCATCTCCTTCCATAACTTCTGCCTCTTTCCTGCTTCCCCATCTCCTTCCATAACTTCTGCCTCTTTCCTGCTTCCCCATCTCCTTCCATAACTCCTGCCTCTTTCCTGCTTCCCCATCTCCTTCCATAACTCCTGCCTCTTTCCTGCTTCTCCATCTCCTTCCATAACTCCTGCCTCTTTCCTGCTTCCCCATCTCCTTCCATAACTCCTGCCTCTTTCCTGCTTCTCCATCTCCTTCCATAACTCCTGCCTCTTTCCTGTTTCCCCATCTCCTTCCATAACTCCTGCCTCTTTCCTGCTTCCCCATCTCCTTCCATAATCCCTGCCTCTTTCCTGCTTCCCCATCTCCTTCCATGTTGTTTCCCCTTTTGATGTCATTGGAATGTGGTCCAGCATCCTTTCTTGTCTCCTCTTCCCTGCTCATGGCCCTGTTTCTATGTCCTGTGTTACAGACACACAGGAGCCTATCCACAGACTCATGTGTGTATAAAAATTTACGTGTGAGAAAGCACACTGTATTTCTCTGCATCTAGATATTTGGGTAATGCAATCATTTCTAGGCCCATCTGTTTTTCTGCCAGGACATGATTTCACTCTTCTTTATGGCTGAAAAAATTTTCACTGTGTGTGTGAAACACATTTTCTTTATCCATTCTACTGATAGTCAGTTGGCATGGTTCTGTTTCTTAGTTCTTGCTGATAGGAAATCAATAAAGGTGGATTCGCAGAAATCTCTGTGGTATGTTGACTTGGAGTCCGTCAGACATATACACTCAGGAGTGATATAGTCCAGTCATGGCAGGTGGACTTTCGCTTTTGAGTATCCACCACACTGATTTTCATGACAGAGCTGGTCACACCCCCATAGCAGTGTAAGATTTATAGCTGTGTCCATGGATATTTGATCCACAGATATAGAATCTTCTTGTCATGTTGTTAACCTCATAGTAACACCAACAGCTTCCTGTCAAGTCACTCTCATGTGGAATAATGTGCCCAGTCATTCTCCATCCCAGGGAGACACAACCATTGTCCTGGAGCAGGCTCCTAAGAGAGCATCCTCTTTTCTTTCCCCTTCCTTCTTACTCCTCCCCCCTCCTTTCCCTCATTGTGGTAACCTGTGGGTGCCTATAGCAGAAACTACTGACTTGTTTGGCAATTTGGTGAGATTAAAAAAAAATAATCAAATACTCAAACACTCATAGGAACATTTGTAAGCAAGAAATCTTTGACTGGTGGGTGAATGGATTTCTGTAGAACCAGGATAGAATGTAGGATGCTGACCACAGCTGCAGAATTTTAGGAGCCAACTTTTAATATCTCAGGGAAATACACAAAATTACTCTATTAAATAACTATTCACTTCTTATTCAAATACAACGGATATTACAAACACAGTTGATTTTATGTCAATTCGAAAATTCTTACCGATGAGACTTGATGTCAAGTCTGCCCAACATCACCATGTTCTGTTGAATTCTTCCTTGGGAAGGACCAGAGTTAGGAAGTGGTTGGCTCTGCTCTGGGACTTCTGGTGAGCTTAGAGGGACTGACTTCCCCAAGAACACAAGTAGACCCATGAGCTGCAAGGTGAAGACAGGAGACTATAAACAGACTAGCAAATGGAAAGAAGGCAGTGTTAGTACGATGTGACAAGAATTGCATGCTTACACCATACACCCGATTCTCCAAGCTCTTCTCAAGCTCTGAAGTCTCTGGGTGACAGACACATATTTAACTCTAATGTTTGGCAGGGGTGCTTGGTGACCTTTGCTGGGGTCTGGTCCTCAGAGAGACCAGAAGTTGGTAGCTTCATTTCTCAGGGAGGGTAGAGGATTGGTCTATAAATAGTCAGAGCCACATGGAAGAAGCTTCTACAGAAGTCCTAGGAAGAGATGATTGTTGGTAAGAGTGTGACAAGGTTAATCCTTTCCAGTCCATGAAACCAGAGCCTGCATGGATAGGAAGGGTAACATCTGAAACAGGGGATAGAAAGCCTGCCACAAGGAGTTTAATTTGGACCCTGTCACTTCTAGAAAATAGGTTGTAGGACACATCACGGCCCTGACCCTTAAGAGATCTCAAACCTATTGGAAAGAGGCAGGAGACCAATGCTGCTGGCTCTACAACGGAGATGCCCAAGGCAGCACAGCCTTCAGTAGCTGCAGTATGGGCTCCGTAGGACAGCATCTTACAGCTTGTTTTTCCTACTGGGACTCACATTTGCTCAACATGTGATCTGATGTGTAAGAGAAGTCCAGGCCTGGCAATTACAGAGGAACGCAATTTACCTCCATGTAAGAAAGCAATTTCATGCACTCTGTGCAGGATGCCTTGGGAGACAGTGAACATGCTGTGGAAATTAACAAAAGTCCCTGAACCTAAGGTTGCTCTTGGGTAAATAAATGGTACTTCTACCCTAGGTACCGTGAGTGTGAATGTGAGGCTTGAGGCTGTGAGCTACAGCTATAGCTATTACAGTTGATTGTCTTTGTGCATCGATGAATTGATCTATCTTTAAAACCCCTCCTGATACCACCATGGAGTCATTTGTACCCTGGACCCTGTAGGAGCTTCAGTATGGGCTGAGATGAAAGATCTCCACACTTTTAGCGAATCTGAGTCTCTGTGGCAGAACCTTCCCCTTATGAATAAAAATTTCAGGGGACCAATCACTGGGCAAGGAGTAGGCGGGACTTCTGGGTCAGGTAACCTATGGGTTTCATCATCAAACATAGATTATTCCGGTCTGCCAGCAACAGAGTTATGTAGAGTCCCACATCCTGGGGCTCCACCTGCCTTTCTCTTGCACTTACCCTGAAGCTGTCACAGAGTAGATGCTTCATCTTTTTATTAAAGCCCTTTATGGAGGAATTACTTAATCGGCACCGCCTGCTATGGAGAGTGCAGTGTGAGCTATAGGCTTTGTGCGGTGTACTGGTGTAACTTGGTAACAGCCCTGTTGGATCCTTGGGCTTTGACTTTCTCACCAGTTTTCCAGAGAGAGTAGCAATAGACAAGCTTGTGGTGAAGATCAGGAGTCAAAAGATGCTGATTACATGGTGGTTTGCCTAGAATCAACCTGCCAAAGGTTTCCTGAGAATGTGTCATGCTTATTACAATCCATAAATGTTCAGAGGACGATGGGGCAGAACCATTGTCATGAAATTTTAAACCAGTTTAAGAACTTCAGGTCATAAACTTTCAGAACATGTATCAGTATGACATTTTCATATCAAATTGGATTTATTTCATAATTCGAGTGGACTTTCCGGTGGTTTGAATGCGCTTGGTCCAGAGAGTGGCAATCATAGGATGTGTGGCCTTGTTGGAGTAAGTGTGTCACAGTGGGGGTGGGCTTCGAGACCTTCCTCCTAGCTTCCTGAGGAGTCAGTCTTCTCCTGTTTGCCTTTGAAACAAGATGTAGACCTCTCAGCTCCTCCTGCACCATGCCTGCCTGGACGCTACCATGCTCCTGCCTTGATGATAATGGACTGAACGTCTGAACCTGTAAGTCAGCCCCAAATAATGTTGTCCTTATAAGAGCTGCCTTGGCCATGGTGTCTGTTCAAAGCAATAAAACCCTAACTAAGACAGACTTCAAACCATATGTATGAAAAAGACGTGATGCTTTGAGTTTTTTTTTTAATTTGTTTATGGTATGGTATTTTTATTGTAAAGACACTTCAAGAATACATTATGGACATTGAATTTGCTAAATAAATTATTGAAATATTAAATAATTATAAATGTAGCTATTTTAATATGCTCATATTAATCTTTAAAATGTAGCATCCATGTGCCGGGTGACTTGACTTAGAGTGTAAATGTGCTTACCACCAAGACAGGTGGCCAGACTTCAATCTCTAAGGCCCACATAGTGAGGAAAGAAACTCACATCAGCACTAATTGTGTAAGCTCTCTGTGCAAGTGTCATTAGACCTCCACACATGCCATGGCACATGTACACACATACATACCCATGCACACAGGCATGCACACACATACACACCTCACACAAATGTACACAGGCATGCACATACACATGCATACTCATGCACACAGGCATGCACACCCATGCACACCCATGCACACAAGCATGCACACACTCACACACATGCACACCCATGTACACAAGCATGCACACACTCACACACGTGCACACAGGCACACACTCACACACACACATGTACACAGGCATGCACAAACACACCCATACACACAGGCATGCACACACTCACACACATGCACACAGAGATGAATAAATAAATATCATAAAATGATAAGTAGACTAAATGTGATAAGCAGATTTTCTGAGACGTCATTCCTTGCTTGTTAAATTAATGCTTGTAAAAGAACCCGAGATTTTATCATGATCCTGTGTCATTGTAATTAAAATGAGTCATTTTACTTGAATTGCCTGTGGGATCTCTAAGTGAATCACCAGCTTTTATTATCTTTTCAATTATCACGTCATAAGAATTCAATTAACTCTCATTGTCAGAAATTACCTATGCTGAACTCAGGGGAAAAAAATCACCCGTTTTCTTGTTTTCTTATTAACTGCCCTTTCCTATCAACAGAACAATGTCCACAGAATCTGTGCAATATGAAAGGGACAGGCCTAGTAGCAGAAAAGAACTTACTCACAGAAGCTGGCGCCTTGTAGCTTGAGCTTGAGACTCTGCCACAGCCAGCAGTTCTGTTTCCTGGGGGAGAAGAGAGAGGCCACAGAGGCTCAGTGAGGATAGGGCTGTGTAGATACTACTCAAGTTGTGATTCTTCAGCCAACATTTGCACTGGTACCTGAGAACATCACCTGTATTTCTGGAAACTGTGATGATGATGATGATGATGATGTGTGTGTGTGTGTGTGTGTAGTGTAGTGTAGTGTAGTTGATCTAGCAATCCATGTAAGAATCAATGCTCAATGCTCTGCTGTGTGTGAGCAATGCTTACTCTGAGCAGATCAGAGCTGGAATGAGCTGGATTCCACTTGGTGGACAATAGTTATCTAGTGCACAGGACTCTCTTCTCTGTTTCCTTCTTCCCTCTGCCGTGCACCCCACATGTCAGTGTCAAGTAGATACTTTCTACCACACACAGAAACTGCGTTTCCTTTCCACTGTGCTCAGTGTCCAGATGTGTGTAGGACAGGTTCATCCTGCTTTCACCTTGACCCAGGTTCTCTGCTGCAGGTGCCTGTGTTTACCTAAATGTGTCTTACACCTGCTTGCCTGTTTTAAGCAAACATCATGACCAAGAAGCATGTTGGGGAGGAAAGGGTTTATTCAGCTTACACTTCCACATTGCTGTTCATCACCAAAGGAAGTCAGGACTGGAACTCAAGCAGGGCAGGAAGCAGGAGCTGATGCAGAAGCCATGGAGGAATGTTACTTACTGGATTGCTTCCCCTGGCTTGCTCAGCTTGCTTTTTTTATAAAACCCAGGGCTACCAGCCCAGGGATGGCACCACCCACAATGGGCCCTCCCACCCTTGATCACTAACTGAGAAAATGCTTTACAGCTGGATCTCATGGAGGCATTTCCTCAAGGGAGGCTCCTTTCTCTGTGATAACTCCAGCTTGTGTCAAGTTGACACACAGAACCAGTCAGTACATTGCCTACACTCCTTCCTTAAAGTGTTGTCTCCACTTCAAATGCTGTCTTCTGCTCGATTGCCTGAGGCAGCCCCCACCAAGTAACAAGTCTGTAACCAAGAAACTTTCCCAAGCGTCCCCACATTCCCTTTATCCTGCTCGATCTTTTCCTAATTTTAGTTAGTAAACATTCTCTCCAAGATAAAAACAACAATCCTTGATTCAGTTTTGTGTTTCTGTGAAATACTTTAGCAGCCTTACTGAGTATCTGTTGATGTGAAACACCTCAGACTTAGTGCCTTAGATCCATTCATCATGGACGATGTCTATGGGACAGGAGCCTGGCCAGGCACAGTTAGACCCTGGGCTGAGGGCATAAGAGAGACTGGTTTGATGCTAGTGGGCTGGGACTTCCTACTGAGGGCTTTTCTGGTAGAGACTCACCTACCTCCCCGAAGAGGTGAAGAGTTGTCTTAGTTAGGTTTATATTGCTGTAATCAAACATTGTAACAAAATACTTGGAGAGGAGACAGTTTGTCTCCCCTGGTTACAGTCCATCATCAGGAGAAGCCAAGACAGGAACCAAAGTAGAGGCTACAGAGGAATGCTGCTTACTGGCTTGCTCCTCATGGTGTGGTTAGCCTGCTTTTGTACAGCCCAGGACCACCTGTCCAGGGTGTCACTGCCCACAGCAGGCTGGGTGTTTTCACATTAATCATTAATCAAGAAAGTGCCCCACAGATAGGGGGTGATCATGTGGAGGCATTCATGCCCCCCCTTCTCTCTCTCTCCCATGCACCTACACACTTATTCTATAACATACTGGGTACATCTTGGCATCTGTGCTGTGCATATGTTCAAAGCCTCTCCCATCCCTGAGTTGTTCCATTGAGGGACTTAAGGATGGGGCAGCCACTCCTGCCTCTCTGGTGTGGGTCAGTATCCTACTCCATGGTGTGAGTCCATCTCCTAGTCCACTGTGTGAGTCCATCTCCTACTCCGTTGTATGCTCACCTGTTCTGTCATCTTACATTTCCCTGTTTCCTGTCTCTCTACCTTCCGGCTTCCCTGATGTTGTCTCCATCCTTTAATTCCAGAGGAATGTGACTTATCTGATTTCTCTCACCTCCCTTTCTAATCCCTTAATCTCCCAGCCTGCTGTGTATCTTGACAGTCAGCTGTAGTCCAGCCTGTAGTTTCCAGTGTATTACAGGCTTCATAGTTGCTAAGTCTCTTTGAGCCAATAAAAGCCTAAACCATTTTCTTTTCATAGTTGGAGGATTACCGACCTTCTGCTGTACACAGAAAGTCTAGATACATTTTTATTACAAATTATTTTCTCATAAGCCTTGGTAGGCAATTATGATCTAGAAATGGATTGCTGACTTGGCAGTACAAACTTGTATCCTAGATGGGAAACAAAACTTCCTGTAAGGTTAGGGTTAAGGTTAGGTGCTATCTAAAAGCACAGACAGACACCTGCCATCATGGTTAGCAACATAGACATTGTTTGAATAATCATTAAAGAACTGAATTTGTTATATTAAGTGAATGATGATAAATTTTCTGTTGAGGAAACATGAGGTAGAGTTTAACAAATGGGTCAGACCTAGGAGATAATTAGTGAATATTTCAATGTGTGACACTTGACCTTATATTTGTGACTTTAATGAATTTTCCAGCATAGTGAGACACCCCTATATATCACTTCCTGAGTGGTGGTAAAGCCCTGTGTGTCACCATCTAGTAGCCAAATCGGGGAGAAGTGGACTCAGAAAGAGGGAGATATATGGGACAAAACAGTCTCCACAAACTTACAGCTTTGTAAAGTTAGCTTTAGAAGTTGCTTAAAGAGCGGCATCCCCGTGGCTAGCTCTCTAGCCTAGTGTGTCAAACAAAGGCCCACACAGTTTAATCCCCAGGATGGATGGATGGATAGATGGATGGATGGAGGAAGGAAGAAGGGAGAGAGGGAGGGAGAAAAGGAAGGAAAGAGAGAAGGAAGAGAAGGAAAATAAAATATTTGAGTATAAATGTTGGTTGATTTATAGAAGGCAGAATAGTCCTTTTTTATATTCTTTTTAATTTTAATTTCATGTATGTGTTTGTGTGTATGTAAATTTGTACACATGTGAGTGTGAGTGCCTACAAATGCCAGAAGAAGGCATTAGTTCTCCTGGAGCTAGAGTTAGAAGCACTTGTGATGTGGGTGCAGGGAATTGAACTTCAGTCTTCAGAAGAGCAGCAATCACTCTGAAGCACTGAGCCAGACCTCTGGCTCCATTTGTTTCCTGAAGTTCTCGTCACCTAACTACTTTCTCCCAGCACAGACACCGGTGTGGGCTTGTGCACCAGCTTCTAACTAATAAAGAAATTTTATGCTTGCGATATAGCACACATCTAAAAAAAATCTTATAATTATCTTTGTGTTTTAGAAGAAAAAAATGTTTAACACATTAAAAACGTATTTCATACCACCTTGAAAAGACATCTATCTTGGAAGGGCTGTGGGGGATGGGTTCTTCAATTAAAATCTTTTTTTTTTAATCCCTTTAATAAAACTAAGCATCCAAATGAGTCTGTAGTGAGCCTCCTGTCAGTTGAATGCTAATTCTGCTGTGGTCCTAGGACTTGACCGCCTTTAACATGGTGATATACTCACTGATAGTAAATAAAGTCCCTAATCTTCTCCTGCGCTTGCAACCAAGAGAGCGAGCCTTTCAGGTGCACCTTTAGGTTTGCAAGACTCCAGCACTATTTCTTCTCTACATGTTCTCATGTGAACAGAATAGATGCTGACATAAATTATTTTCATGAAAGCTTCACATAATTCCTTTGATTATGCTTCATAGAAAGGGTCCTTCTGTAAACCAACTGTCAACATTTGCCTATGGTATTCTAATTTTTCATTGCATTTATCTATTTGTGTGTGTGAGAGGCCCCAGTGATCAAACTCAGGTTGTCAGGCTTGGCTACAATTTCCTTTTAACTGTTGAAGCAACTCTGACTCATGATCAGTTGCTGTGTGTGTGTGTGTGTGACCTGCATGACCGTATGGGGGTAATGCAGAGGTCAAAGCAGGCATTAAATCCTGAGACCTGCAATTAAGGGCATTGGTATTATGTCTGGCTTATTATGTAGAATTGAGAGCTGAAGGCAGACCCTTGGATTATACAGCAAGCTCTGTTGGCTGTTGATCTGTCTCTCCCGTTCTGTATGTTTGAAATAATAGAAAGGAACAGTGTAACCTTCAAGGGTGAGTAGCCTATATAAGTCAAAGTGAGGAGTGAGAAGAGGCAGGGACAGATTGAAAATCAAGTCATGCAGGGATGGGGATATCAAACAGGTCATTCTTTGGGGGCATATTTTTGCTATTATTTAGTTTTAAAATAAAGATTGATTTTATCTTCATTTCCAAAGGGTGAACGATTACTTTTTCATCAATCCCTGCCACTTGAGTATCTACTCATATTTCTGTCTAACTAATCCTTTGGGCTGACACAGTGACTTTCACCCTGCACTCTGATGATTATCGAGGTGTTTGATGAACAGAAATAAGCAGGAGGGCAGGGCTAGTCTAACTGTCCTATCTGTCACACATAGGATGAGAACTTGATTCAAATGTCACGTCTATAACAACAGAGGAGGGACCATTTTAGTCTCTCTAGACACTGTTTCCCTTAACATTTTGGGACCTCCAGAAGCCTGGCTCACTGGCCAAGCTTTGACATGTTTGACCTTCTCTTGACATTTGGCAGAGGAATTTTAATGGTGAGGATACTGAAGCCAAGTCAGACTTGGGCACCAGGAGAAGCTGTCTCTGCAGCACCTACAATTGGATGAGTGGCTCCATCCATACACACACCCCTGTATTTTCCTGACTCTTCACGACACAGAAGTGTTCTATGTAGGTCTGAGACCAACTGAGGTGTTTGGTATTCACCAGCCAAACCCACACACTTCACACAATGTCGGGTGTTAAAAACCAGCTGAGAGGCAGCAGAGAGTGAATTGATTAAAATGAAGTATTTGAAGTGAGAGATAAAATACTGCTGATATGCCTCTGAAGATTTTCTGGCTTTTCCCTGTGAAGACCCGGTGCTGATCATTGATAGATAGATTTTCTTTTCTGGCTGTGGAAGGGTTCTGTTAAGGAGGAGACCTCTGACTGACATTGAACTGGAGTTGACAGTGCCCTGAGGGCTCTTCTTTTCTCTTCTTTCTCACTGGGTCACTAGTGCCTGCCCTTTTGTGTGAGCGTCTCTGGGGACTGCAGTTATCAGGGCTGAATGGGACATACGTCTGAGGATAAAAAAAGAACACTGTGGCATGTGGTGAGATTCAGAAAGGAAGGTGTAACTGAAGTCACACCCTGGGACGTAACAGTACAAGTTCTGGCTCACTTGCCTCTGCACAGAAGCCCTCGGGAGCAGGAGAAGGTATCTACCAGGCTCACACCAATGTAAGGCCCATATGGAGTCTTGCCTAGGGGATTAGATTCAACCTCTGTGTACAATCTGTTCTCACAGGTCATTCTGAAGACTTACTGGACATCAGCCAACGGTGGGTCAGAAAGCTGAATTACTCCACAAATATCTTCCCTTCCTATGTCAGAATTCCTAAAAAGCACAGGAGTCAAGAGTCATACAAACAAGATTGTTTGTATCAAGTGTATATCAGGACAGTTTGTGGTTGCAATACAACAATAGCTTGGGAAATGTATAGCTGGGTGTGGTGACATATTATCATCACAGGACTTGGAAGTCAGGGGCAGGAGGATCCCTCAAGTTCAAGACCAGTGAAAACATGTAACATTTGTCTTCTAAGTCTGGGTTATTGACGCTATGATCTATGCTCTTTAATTCTAGGAAAATTAATTGATGTTGACTCTCTTGGACATATGAGTGACAGCTGGGGTTGCTCACTGCAGGGTGCCAAGTGAGAGCTGTCTGAAGTGACAGATAGTCTGTCACTGTGAGCTAAGTTAGGGTTACGCCGGTCTCCTCACAAGCACAAGTAATCCAGTGTACACTTAAGATGATGCCTCAATGCAGGAAAAGCCTCTCTGTCCTGCATCAAGGACACATCCTGTGGGAAGTCAGAAGACTCTTGTAAGCCTCACAGTGGACTCTGTATCCCTAGTCTGTCATTTATCGATGCCCAGGACCTGATCCTGTAACATTCTAATGAATCCAATAACCAACTGCTCAGCCTTTTCTATATTTGCTCACTGGGGACTTCAAGGCTTTTAAAACCTTGATGTCCTGTCACAAGCTTGATCTTCTGTCCACCATGTGCTCTCAGTGGTCAGGTCACAGATGTTTCCAGGTTCTTGACCTCAAATCCAAAGAACTGAAAATCAGGGTCACACAGATTTGGAAAAGAAATAGATGTCTCTGTTTAGAGCAAAGTGACAGAGCAGATTAACAAGGGACAGTCAACATTGACAGGGGGCACACGTGTGAGAATGTACAATGGCCCAGATTGTTGCTCAGGGCTTTCATTGAGGGGATACAGAAGTTTGGTTGCATGGGATGTAGTTTTGATGGTTCTCTGGTTTGACTGACAGGTTAGGTAGGTCTACACATATCTCTTCCCATGGTGTGTCTGATTTTAATCATATGCATGTCTAATTATGTATAGGTGTAGGATGGGAAATAGGGTTGTTTTTTTTCCTAAAAGTTTAAAGAGAGGTCAAAGTTTTCCTTACTTAGTATATAACCCAAAACATTTCAGGCTGCCAAGTCCTGCTTGGCCCTGTGGAAGTGACGGTGTGGCATGGTTTTCTACCCCTGGAACAGACCCTACAGATTTGTGTGTGTGTGTGTGTGTGTGTGTGTGTGTGTGTGTGTGTGTACCACTTCATATCCCTCCTTCAGGAAATATTTTCTCTGTTGAGGTTACCGAGGTTATTGGGGAATGTTCTTTCTACCAAGGTTTATGACCATGATAATCAGAGAAGGCACAAGTCTAGGAGGATGTGTCTCTGTTTTTATAGAAAATGACAGAATGCTGAGAACTTCAGGATAGCCCTTAAGGCTGTGACAAAGAACTCTGAAATCATGAGTTCAAAAATATATAATTTCTCAACTATGTAAACTATAAGGATATGATATGAATCGTTTAAGAGGGTTCAGGGATGTAAAAGAGCAGAGGCAGCTGCATTGTGAGCCAGCTTGTCAGAAAGATACAAAGGCAGACAGAAACAAAAGTAGGCAGGCAGATTCCTGAATTCAATGTCAGCCTGGAACAGAGATAGATTAGGCCCAGGCCTGGTAGGAATGTGATCTCAGAGTGAGATAAATAAAAGACTGGACTTTTGATTTGAAACAGATTAGCTATCCAGAGAGATTTTAGAATTGCAAGAAGGAGCCATCTTGAGCAGAGAGCTGTCTGGAAAGCTGTTTCAAGCACAATACAGGCCATGGGCTTATACTCCACAATTTGACTTCAAGTCAATTTTTTTTGCCTGCTCTCAAACACTCCTTCTCTCAGGAATCCCTCTCCAACCCGAGGCTGATCCTTGGCATCAGGCCAGATCAGCCTCTGGTCTTCATACATTGTGAGTACACTTGAATAGAAATCCTCTAAATTTGATTGTTTCTAGGTGTGTGGATTCCTATACTATTGCTCAGGGACTGGGTGTATGAGTCTGATGGGAGTCCAAGGGGCTTCTCAAGTTCCTGGGTGCATTATTCAGTAAGGGATGTATGCATAGTGAATGTAGGTAAGGAGATAGGCTGCCCAAGGGGAGCACATGTATAACCCAGAACAAATAGTGTCCCTCTCTAAACTAACACATTTGCTCACCCACAAATGTGGACAAACACAGGAAGTCCAGCAAAGCTTTTCCTTCCTCTTGTACTCTTGCTGAATCTTTGAATTTTATTGGCTGGGGCAGAGACAAAGATCAGGCATGCGTGCCAACATCAGCAAAGCACTCCCCACCTGCAAGCAGTACTTTCTGCCTTTTTCTATGTCTCTGGCTGCTCAGGGCTGACTCTTCCCACCCTGGTGCTGCCCATTTTCCCAAAGACTGCTTCTCTTAGCCTTGAAGAGGCTTCAACACGCATATACACTTCTCTTAGCCAAGAGAGTTAAACAAGTCAATCCTGATTGTCCCTGGAGCTCTGCCTACAAGGGCAGGTGTAGACTCCAACCCCAGCCAACCATACTCCTTCGGGACTGTCGCTCCTGCCCTGAATCCATTTCTCCTTCATGTGGCTTGACAGACAGCTACCATTTCACACTCACCAGTATGGACATTTGCTTTAATTTCTTTATGTCACTGGCTGCTGAAGAAATAAAGTTAAGTAAATGAGTAATTTCATTCTTAAATCCAACTTGTATGATTTACTTGTCGCTTCTGGTTTATATCTTTATCTTCTCTTGCAAATGGATGACAGTTTCGTTGCACCAGATTAAAATCTGTGGAGATGGTAAGAGATCTCAGTGGATGGAGGAGTTTGCCATGCAAGTCATATTTTGATCCCCAAACTCACACAAAGGAGAAGACTGGCTTCATGAAATTGTCCTCTGACCTCTACTCATATGCTTTGACAAATACATTTTGCTTATAGTTCCTTAGGGATAAGAGTCTGCCATGGAGTGTGTGTGTGTGTGTATGTGTGTTTATATATTTATGTGCGTGGGTGTGGGTGTGCATGTGTGTGTGCATGCATGTGCGTATGTGTGTATATATATATGTGTATGTGTGTATATGTGTGTTTATGCACATGTGTGTGTGCATGTGATTGTGTGTGCATGCATGTGTGTATGTGTGTATGTATTTGTGTGTATATGCACATGCGTGTGTGTGCTTGTGCATGTGTGTGCATGCATGTATGTATGTGTGTATGTGTATATGTGTGTATATGTGTGTGTGCATATATGTGTGTGTGTCCATGTGTGTGTGCGTGCATGTGTGTGTATGTGCATACGTATGTGTGTGTATATGTGTGTGTATGTATGTATTTGTGTGCATGTATGGGTGTGTGTATATGTGCCTGTGTGTATGTGTGTGTATGTGTATATATGTGTGTGTGTATGTGTGTGTATATGTGTGCATGTATGTGTGTATATATGTGTGTGAATGTGTGGGTATATGGATGTGTATGTGCATGTATATGTGTGCATATGTGTGTGCATGCATGTACATATTTTAGTGTATGTGTAGGCATGTATGTGTGTATATGTGTGTATGTGTGGGTATATGGGTGTGCATGTGTATTTGAGCATATGTGTGTACATGCATGCACATATTTGTGTGTGTGTGTGTGTGTGTGCTTGTGAGTTGGTAGGAGGCATAGTAACAGGATACAGCAACAGCAGCAGTAGCGGGAAGCTGAGAGCTCAGATCTTAAACCTCAAGCACGAAGCAGAGAAAGCAGGACATTTCTCAGGGGTTTAAATCTCCAAAGTCCCCCTCTCACAGAGACATACTTCTTCCAGCAAGGCTGCACCTCTTTGCATCTCTATAAACATGACCATCAACTAGGAACCAAGTGTTTAAATACGAGAGCCTATGGGGGACACTTTTCATTCAAACCACCACAGACTTCTAATAGTAGTGTTTCTGAGGAAGCTGAAATGAGCCAGTTTTTGGTTTCCCTCCATTAAGGCATGGAGCAGATGTTGTCTCCTCTCTCAAGGAACAAGGAGGTATGTGTGTATGTGGTGCAGGGGTGAAGGTGAGGTATGTGTGTGATGCAGGGGTGAGGGTGAGGTATGTGTGTGGTGCAAGGGTGAGATTAAGGTATTCACATATGTGTTGCAGGGGTGAGGGGGAGGTAGTCACATGTGTTGTGCAGGGGTGAGGAGGAGGTATACATATGTGTGGTGCAGGGGTGAGGTGTGTGTGTGTTTGTGTGTGTGTGTCACAGAGGTGAGGGTGAGGTATGTATATGCAGTGAATGGGTAAGGTGTGCACATGTTTTGTGCATGTGTGTGCTCAGGCAGGCTATGGCTACCTGTTACTGATGTTAACAGAAGAATCAGGGCACAAGGTGTGACATTCAATGTGGGGTCCATTTCTAAACACATCCTATGGTGATATAGCTATAGTTTTATGATATTCCTTGAGGGTCTGAGAACCGTGTGCTCCTATGTGGTCCTCAGTAAAGCACAGTGACTGTAAAAGTTCCAAGTCCTCATTGATTAATTAAGACCCTCTATAAAGGAAAGATGTCATAAATTATCTACAATCAAGGGAACTACAGTGAGCCTGGAGGGTGTATTAGATTCATCATTAGACAATCATCACACAGGATCAGAAGTCAGGTACCAAAGACTCAGAGAGGAAGTCAAAACCCTTTAAGCCAAGAGAATCTGTTTGTTTGGTTTTTTTTTTTAACTCAGCTTGCTGGATATTTTCACTGATTCTTTCTTGGTGTTTGCCCCTCCGTGAACTGTTTTCCTTCCCAGTTTCTAAACCTGGCTGAGCAATCATTTTCTTCTCCCTTATATAATCTTATTTCCACCAGTAATATTTAACTGTATCTCAGCTTACACTATAAAAGACTGAGGCCCAGAGAAGTCAGAGACACATTAAATACCTAAGTACCATTTCTGGCATTTGGGGGGTGTTCCTCTTGATTTCTGGCTTGTCTTTAGGCATTAGTAATGACTTCAGTATCAATGTGTTTATTCCCTGCTTGCTTGACTTTACAAAGACTTTATGTTTATGAGTATGGTGGAGCTTGAGGTATGGTGTATGAGAGGGTGGGGTGGGGGTGGGGTGGGGTGTGAGTATGGGTTTTTAGTGGAAGGAAATCGCACTTTAATAGTTTTGACAAATATGAGAAGGACTATTTTATTTTGTTTCCACTATCTCAAGAAGGGACTATAAGTTAGTAGTCTATTGATCTATAGACATAGTCTAATTTGCATAAATGACTAGTTGTGGGCGTTCTGAATGTCATTGCCTTCATTTGCAAAGTGGCTCCCTTTCTGAAACGTGGGTATCTTCTGAACCTGGTTCAGAAAAAGAGCATTTTGTATATTGTAACCCGGCGGAGAGTCATAAATAGAGAAAAATCGAAGCCTGAAACTTGTGTTTACTTCATGTGCATTCTGGATTTACTGCTGCTGCACTGGGCTCTGAAGAAATATGACGACCAATGTCTGTCACTATAAAACTGTCACTCCTGTGTGTTCTGGAGTATTTAGAGCCTTGTTGATTTAAGGCCAGGTCTAGTAAGCAGGCCATTCCTAATTCCCACCTGGCAAGCTATGTGCCAGCACTATATCATTGAGGATATGAGGGCCAAGCAAGTTTGATAATGACCTTGTAAGATAATTTTTCATCATATAAAAATTTGGCAATTTAAGCTTTAACATAATTATTATCTCTCAACCTAGTATTATCTGATTCTTCTTGAGGATGATAAACATCCTTAGGAATTCGTACAAATAATTAAGATGTATGAGAAGTTACTAGAGCCTGCCTTCCACAGAAACAACAGGACTCTGGCAAAAAAGAAAAGCAAACTGTTCTGGAGCCTTGAATGTTACCAACAAGCTTGGGATAACCCAGTTTTTAACATGGGTGAATCTCAACTACAACAATACAAGCTGTTCGCAGCTGCCAGTCACAACCCCAGGTCACACACTCTTCCGCTGGCCACATGGCAGCCTTTAAAACTACCATCCTTACCATCCTGATAGCTATGAAAACAATCTGTCTTGCAGACACTGATGGAAGATTTCCAAAAAGACCGGTCCCTAGATGACTGTCATTTTTACCTGTCTGAAGGTTTCCTATTTTTATTTTACTTAATTTAGGGGGGGGAGGAACCACTACAAATCTTTTCCTGGGGGCATTTGCAGAAAGGAACCAGCAATGATGTTCAGCACCACGCCTGCCTGAAGCTGTAGTGACAGCTGTCCTAGAGAGAGGATGAAAACTGTAAATGGTGGAGTCAGGTGGAAGGCAACTACCCAGGGATAGTGTATTTCTTAGGATGTTGAGGGCTAGACACATATCCAAGGCTGAGGATGGGCTCCTAAAATACTCAAGAAACTAACACCTTTCAAGGGCAGTGCAGACTAGGGAAAATGCTAGCCGTTTACCAGCACAGTAAAGAAATCCGCTAGGCAAAGTTCCTCTGCAAATGCTGGGGGAGCTGTCCCAGTGTCTACGGGAACATTTCAGTCCACAAGCTGGTACTGATGTGGTGAGCAGAGACTTCAGTGGCTGTGTGTGATCAAGGATGTAGATATTAAGGTTTTTAAAAGCAGTTAAGAAACAAATCGAATCACAGGCAGAGAGGCTGGCTGTCCTGGAAAGAAAGTGAACATGATTTCAAAGGTCTTCTCCCATTTTACTTTTGTAATGTCAAATCTTCAACAAACATCCTGAGAAATGCAAAGAAACAAGCAAGTGTGGCCCACAAAGAAAAAAAAAATAGATCTGAAAATTAGATCTATTCCAGGGCAATCCTAGACAGTCTATTTTTTCCAAAAGAGACTTTAAATCAGTTATTATTTAATGTTCCTGTAACTAAAAGAAACTTTTTCTAAATGAACATGGGAAGTTAGGGAGGGGAATAACAACCAGAGAGTAATAGTTAAAAAAGAACCAAAGGAAAGAGAAATTATGTTATCATAATCTCAAAAAAGGCAAAAGTCCAAAACAGAGCTAAATATAAATCCTATATTGAAAGGAACAGAATGTGAAATGATACATACAGCAGAAGGAGCCATTGGTGAAGTTAGCAACCAGGGGGAAGTGTAGCTCAGAGGGGAACGTGTGAACACACAGACAAGAAGGCAAAGGAGCAGGAAGAGGGCTATTAGAAGCCAAGGAAGAAGCTGTGTGGGTATGATGGAGGATGCTGACTTACACACTGAAGAAGCTTCAGGTGGGACACCATGAAGCAGGGCAGGGCTTATGACCACACTACACAGAGGAGCCACATCTAGACACTCATAGCAACGATACGCATGATACACATCCAGGCTTACATAGTCACAATGCACAGAGGGTCCATATCTAGGAGCTATGATGCACAGAGCAGACAGATCTAGAGACAGCATAGCCATGGTACACAGAGGGGCAGCATCTAGGGATAGCTTAGCCACAATACACAGAGGAGCCACATACAGGCTCATATAGCCAAGATGCACAAAGAACCAACATTGATGAGTCTTCTAATGATCAAATGAAGCATTCACCCTCTTCAAGAACCCCATAGGAATGGCAGTTGACTATACTGTGAATCCAGAGGTCAGAAGACTCTGGGAGACAGATGCTAAAGCTAACAGAAGGACTGTCAAGAAGATTTTTGTTTGTTTGTTTTTTAGAAAGTTGTCTTTCTCAGATGTAGGAGCAATTAAGGCATTCTTGAAAAACAAAGACTAAGAGAATTGTGGTGAACAGATATTCTGGATTGGTATGAAAGACATGACTGTTGAGTTTAGAGGACAAACTCAACAAAGTGAAGTGTTTATGAAAAACAGTCTAATGAGTGCTTGCTTTAAATTTATCCTAATATATCTAGAGATATATGCAAAAGAAGCAAATATGTTCATAGTGAACAGGCATGTATACATAAGGGTCCTTTGCTAAGTCTAAAGGCCTGAAGTTGGGGGAGACAGGGATGCATAAATATCCACCATTTGTTCATTGCTGAAACTTGGTCAATAGTAATTAATGCAAATTAGGTTGGTATGCATTAAAATATTAATTACAGTCCTAATGAATAATTCATCTGACTGCTTGTGAATAGAGATGACAATATGTAACGATCTATTTACACAAAGGAAGAATGGGTGTATGCACCTGTCTGTAATCCAAGCACTCCGAGAGGCTGAGGGAGGGTCATAGGTTTGCAGTCAGTGTGGGCTACATAGGGAGGAAGGTCTCTCTCATAAAACAAACCAAGAAAACACACAGAAAAACAAAAACCAAAGAGAAGGTGAAACAGAGGCTTAGGGGAAAGAAACAGCATAATCCACACAGCAAACAAGTAACAAATGTCAGAGTGAGTCCCACTCTCTCAGGAATTGACTTGATGAACATATTCTAACACTGAAGTGGGAGAAATTGGAAGAATGTATAGAAGACCAAGCAGCTGTGTCTATAAAGAACACTTGATTAGATATAGCTAAGTTCAAAACAAAAGATTCACATACATACATCAAAGGACATAAGAAAAGCTGGAGTGGATTGCCAGCTGCTTGTGGCATGGACTTCAGTAGAAAAGTTAAAGAGATGTCCCCAAACTTCACATCCTGGCTAGCAGTGGCCAGCCATTAGCTACATAACCTGCTGTCAGTTACACAGTAACTCAATCTGAAAGTTCTGCGTGTTTAACATGCTAAAAGTTACATTGTCTGCTCCCAGTTACACAGTAACTCAGTCTGAAAGTTCTGCTTGTTTAAGATGCTAAAAGTTACATTGTC
>NW_021604615.1:4998538-5043535 GCF_004785775.1 Grammomys surdaster
TCAGTCTGAAAGTTCTGCTTGTTTAAGATGCTAAAAGTTACATTGTCAGATCTAAATAAAAGCACAGCACGGAAAGGGGATTATCCCATCTTGAAGGCAAGGAAATCATGTTATACCTATGCCTACATGAAGGTCCAAAACAGATGCGACTGAACTGAAGATTAGGAAGGGAAAAGCTTACCGCATGGTGTGACATCAGTAGTATTGTAGTAATGAGTGGGGCAACTGCACAAAAGTCAGATGCAGAAGACTAAACAGCCATTCAGGCAGCTGTGAGCAAGGTGCTGCCTCCCACATCAGCAGACCATACACTCATAAGAGCTTATGAATGACAGGCCATGTGATGGCTGCCGAAGGGGCATCTGGATACATCGGAAGGATCAACACAGACAACTTTGCTCCCTAACCTCGAGACGGTGAAGTTAGAAAACTTTAACAGAGATTGTGAAGGAATTCTAGGACATTTGCAAGTACATAAAATTAGCTTCTATGACTCAGATTATGTCCTTTCCCCAATTCCTCTGTTGGGCTCCCAACCCCATGTCTTGGTTACTTTTCTGTTGCTGTGATAAAAGACCATGACCAAGAAATAATCTTATAAAAGAAATAATCTATTATGGCTTATAGTATCAGAGGGTTAGAGTTCATGGTGACAGAGGGACAGAACTCCTGAGAACATATGTTTTTATCCACAACTATGAGGCAGAGAGAAAGACACAGTGGGAATGTGGAAGTCTTTTGATATCTCCAAGCTGCTCTCCTTGGCACACTTCCTCCAGCAAGACCACACCTTCTAGTTCTTCACTAACAGTCCACCAACTGGGGACCAGGTATGCAAACACATGAACCTTTGGAGGCCACTTTCATTCAAACCACCCACACCATATGTACTTCAGAATGTGACTAATTCTCAATGTATGTCCTTTTCTGAGGTGGTAAATTAAAGTGAAGAGATTTAGGGGGATGTAGGAAGAAAAGGAAAAGGAGAATAGCTCCCTGAGATGCTGTCTTCTTGTTCCCAGGAGACGTTGTGAGGAGAAACTGCAGAAGGGCATGGGATGGTTATTTCAACATATAAGGAAACACGCAAGAGCCATACAAAATACCTCAGCCAGCATCTATTTCAGGCCTTCCAGACTTAGGCTTTCTCTCCCATCCTGAAGGGGTTGAATTAATAACTGCATTTCTCTGCATCCCGGTCTTCAGAATTTCCTGGATATTCAATATGATGTCTGTATTAGGGAATGATATTGGTGACCCAGTAGATAGCCATCAGCACCCTGTCACATTCTGACCCCTCATGGATATCCCCTGGCACACACTCTTCAGCGATGTCCCTGCCACCGTGGTGCATTTTCACAACTGTTAAACTGTATGAAGTCATCAGTACAGCCCCATAGCTGTAAATGCCTACGGCAGAGTAGCATATGAATACCCAGTTACCAAACTTCCCACATTTGAGAATAAAAACCAGTAAAGCAACAGGCAATGCTCATGAAAGGTATAAACTCTGGGTAGAAACAAGAGAAATGTTAACAAGAACAACATCTTGAATCTTTTAAAAAAAAATAGTTGTATGAATGGTCAACATACTTGAAATATCATTAGCTAAACTGACCAAAATTTTAAAAATGAAAATAAAAGGAAAAAGATCAGACTACAAAATTCAGGAATAAAGGACAGTGAGTTTTAGCTACATGCTAACTAAAAGAATAATGTGTGAGCTAAAAATCTAGTATAAAGTTTTATACCAAAAGCATAGCTGACCACATAAGATTGAAACTCCCTGGAGTGACACAATTCATCGAGATCAAAGCAGTCAACCAGTGCAGACTGGGAGACAAAGGCAGGCTTCGAGGAGTAAAGACACTGAGTTACTTTCTTCCCACAGCAGAATCCAGCACAGGCTGCTTCCCAGAAGAACCTGGCAGTCATTAAAGAGAGGCAAACAAAGCTTCAGATGTTTCCAGAAACAGGATGCACGGGGCCAGTATTTCCTGGGGTGAAACCCAGGGCCATCCTGTGCAAGAAGACAGGCTGATGGAGCTGTGCAAACATCAGTGGCCCTTGGCCAGGCTCTGAGACCCTTCCACATGGATGACAAGGACCTATCCTATAACCAAGTGGGTTTCTCATCATGATACAAGGTCATTGCTATGTATGAAAAGCCACTCAGTGAAATACAGCATATCCTTAACGTAAGCGCAACAGACACAATCACACCTCTCACAGGGTCTTCCCGTTGTAAATGTTCTCCACAAGGAGTGGTTGTGAGGCATTCAACATCTCCCACAAAGCAGCTACAGAAACCCAGCCAACATGGGGTCACACCAAAGCCCAAGTTTCTCCTGTAAAACATGGAGTACTGACTCTGCTGTGTCTGCTTCTGTTCTACACTGTGCTAGAGTCCTTGTCAGGACAGTAGTAAAGAAAGTGCTCATTTTAGGACAATGAGAACACCAGGGCTACACAGCTCTGAGTGCCACAAGCAGCACTGAGCAGGAGCTTTATGCCCTGTGCACAGTGTGCCCGATAAACACTCTGTGTTGTAAAACATCTAGGCATCATTGCCTCAACTCTGGGTTGGCCATTTTAGGTATTCCTTCCCTTTATTATTTTAATACTTTGTTTACTTATTTAGATGTTTGTCTGTGCACACACTTGTACATTAGAGAACAACTGTATGGAGTCATTTCTTCCACTGGCGATCAAATTTGGGTCATCATACCTGCTGGCAAGTGACTCCACCTAGAGCTATCTTGATAATTCCCTCTTTACTTTTTAATTTATTAGAGACAATGCCTCACTATGCAAATGGGCTACACACATGCCCAGATTTTCTTTATTTTTTAATTTATTTTCAATAAATATTTTAATTTATTCTATTTTCTGTGTGTTCCCAATTTCCCCCCCAAATTCCCTTAATTATCATAATGATTATCGGGAAATAGTTAATTCTAAAGTGTTTGGAAACAAACAATGAAGTATATCTATCTAGTTTATTATATATAGCTACAATAGACAGTGTTAACTGATGTCTTCTGGAGTCTCCCCTGAAAATTACTGAGTGTACAAGAGCCCATGGAGTTTGATGCTGCATCTTCCTGAGACCACCAGAATTCAAGTCCATACTACACCACCCAATGGCTATGTCCCATAAGTGCCTGTATCTCTGCACTTATAACATGAGGATAATATTATAATAACAGTCTCTTAACACGGGGGAGACAGCGTCTTATTTTTATCATACTCATGCCCAACTATGCATAGATATAAGATTTCCCCTAAAAGTTCACAAATTGTCTTACTTGTATGCTTCCCCCTAAACCAGCATAGTTTATCTTGATCCCATTGTCCAGAGTTTCCAGACTGTGAGCCATGGTATGTTTGAAGTGAAGTATTATCAAAGGGTAACTAAGGGTAGTAACTTAATTTCATTGTTTAAAGCAGGTATGCCCACAAGCAAACCTGATGCAGGTATGTGTCCTAGGTTGCCTGCAAGTTCAAAGAGGGATCTGTATCACCCAAGACAAGTGGAGTCCCAGGTGGCTAAGTTATCCTTTATCCCTGCCTGCCTTGGCCAGTTCTCTCAGAATGGTGGCAGCTGGCAATTAGTCTACAGACCTGCTACCTCTGAGAAGGTTTCTCAGCAAACTGGACCTTAGATTTGAAAGCAAATCCTGGACAGAAGAAAGAACATCATCACGAAATGAAAGCTACTTGTTGGTGAATAGAAAGGGCATATTCTAGGAACCATGTGTAGGAAGTTCTTTGGAGAGTAGCCCTAAGCCAGACAGGCTATACTTACAAAATTTAAGGGCAAGTGTGGCTCTTGGTTCCTCAGACAGCAGGCCTGCAACTGATTTCTATAGTGAGAACAATATGGACTTAAAGTGCTTTGATGGAAGAAAGGCTTGAGGATGGACACTCTAGGCTACTTTCATAGGTCCTCTCTATGGTACATGGATGCTCCCATCTGGCTCACCACATACTCTAGCTGACAGGGTGGCTATCAGTGGCTGGAGCCTGTACAGGAGCTGACAGGCTGTTAAGATTGCATGTCCCTGTGGCGTCACTCAGAGTTAGGGAGACAACAAGAGAACAGACACCCAGAGGTCAGGATACTGTGGTCAGTACAGAGAACAACACCTTCAACTCACATTTCAGATCATAGAGAAGAAACTCAGTAGAAGGGCAACATGCCTCAGTGACTGAATCTGAGGCACGTTGAACAGTGTTGTGTCACAGTTGAGTACAAGAGAGGCTATTGCTGGACCTGTTAACTCATGACTATCATTCCTGGCCTGAGGAGGCTGAGGCGTGAGACTGGCCAACCAGCTACATAGAATCACTGACCCAAAGATACAGCAACAATAACAACTAAACCTAAACAACAAGGACATCTGCTACTTTGTTCTCTTTTTGTGGCAAGTGCATCAGTGATGCTTTTCTAACCATGGCTATGCTTCTGATGGTGGAGACCAGTGCAGCGCCTCACGACCTAAGGACGTCTCTAGGAGGCTTGTCCCATCGGGGTGTTATAAGCAGCAGAGGCCGTATCAGATCTCAGAGCCTCCTGACATTGTATGTGCTAATGAATTCACCTTGCTATCAAATGAACACACAGGTCGTTTTCCAGCTGTTGGTTTGCTCTGATAATTGGTGTATATTTTGATCCATGTGATTTTATGGCTTTGTCCCATAATGGTCTGTGGCAGTAAAGGAATCATGGGCAAGGGTTAATGGCACAAATGGAGGCTTAATGTGCAAAATGCAAACTTTGATTGCTTTAAGCCAGGAGGTCCTCGCAGATTGCAAAACAAGGTCCTCATGAGGCTAGAGAGTGGGTTCTCTTTTATTTACATGTGTTCTTTTGTTCTGTGAAGGGCATATAAACTCACTCAGCTCTACCTTCTCATCAATTCCTTTGGCTGTAGTGGGTAATCAAACTTCCATGTCAGGCGACAGGTGTGGGCACGAGGAGAAACACTTGTGATTGTATGTGAATAGCGTGGGATCTGACAGTGGCTTGTCCTCACCCTGTGGCCCCTACAGCTGTTGTACAAGCTGCCACTGAAATATGGCCACCTTGGGCTCAGTGTGGAACATGATTTCTTCAACTCTCCTTTCTCTCTTCTCTTGCAGTGCTTCAACTCTTGAAGGAGGGGGCGGACCCACACACTCTTGTTTCCTCAGGAGGGTCTTTACTCCACCTGGTAAGAACTGACACTTGAAAGGGCCATGTGGTAACACCTGGAGACAGTGAGTAAACTAAGGATTCAAAAGTCAGTCCCAGAATGAGCATCCAACAATGATCAAAAAACAAAATCCAAATATCAGCGCATTTCAGATGACAGATGTAGCAAAAAAGCTTCTGAGTTTGATGTTCGGAGGGAGGGAAAGTCACTGGTTCCTACCTGACCTGGGGAGGAGTCCAGGGAACAAGAGTGTCAAGTTTCAGCTCACTCTGCTGTTTATGCCCACTGAACCTTTTATCTAGGCCTCACACACACACCATGCTTGCTTCTGAAAGCATAGATCTCGGCTGTCACAGTCCTTTGTGTGTCTTCACCAGGTGATGCTCTGAGCACTCTGAGCATAGAGAATGAGCTCAAATGAAAACCTACCTAGGATACAGTGCTGCCCTGTCTAATGCAGATGGAGTTACTTTACACCCAGTCAGTAAAATACAAAGATTCAACAAGAGTACAACAGGAAGGAAAAGGCTTGTGTTGAGAGACTTCACCACAGCTGAGGTGGTCGTTGTGATGCTGTTGTGGGTACATAGGTTGGTTGGGTCTGAGAGACACACAGAGAAACCCAGTGTTGGGTGAGGAAGGGGTGTTCACCCCTACATTCTCCTTGAGCAGAGATTACTGAGTAAATAAAAACAAAGGACCGATTGCAGGTTGCTGGAAAGAAAAAAATTACAGGGTTTCTGAATGCCCTTGGTGCTGAGAGAGGCAATTTAGCCATCGAGAATGCCAAGTGTGAACAGCCACGTGGGGAGCCCAGCCTTGGGGCATCCCACACTGGGATGCCTGATGCTCCTCAGACTCAGTCCTAATTACATGCTGTTCCACTGTTGTCTTGGCAGGAGGCAGCACAGTGCATGTATGTGGGATGAGAGAAGGAGGTGTAGAGACTGTTGGGCTTTCCCAGAGTTCCATTTATCCAACTCCAGTATTACTCGTTGAACCTTATACGCTAAGTACTGATTTCTTCAAGACATTTCTCTTAGATGTTCTAGAAAAAAATATTTATATGGGAGCAAATGTCCCTATAAGGCCAAGGTTGATATAGATTTCATAGAAAGGTTAATATTTTGGGTTACATGTCTTCAAGTTTTTAATACCTCTTTTGTAAACACATTCATCTCAGTTTCTCTGCCTACCATTTCTTTGAAAAAAAAAATTCCCATAGCAAACAAATGGCAGGTGTCAAATACTGAATGATAGCCTTGGAAACAGTGGCAAAGGCAACCATGTCTGTGTCCTCTGACCCAAGGGGCTTGTCTCATGATGACAACCTAGAGGGACCCTCAGAATTAAATCTCTGTAAGAATTATGGAGTGTTGAGTGAGATTATGGAAGCCTTGATGAAACGTTATGGGTTTGTGACATTGGGTTTAGCCAATGAACTAAGAGAAGGCTTGCCAGTGCTCGCAGAACAGAGAGTGATTTTCAGACGTCTTCAGTGCTGTGCTGTGGCATTCTCACACCACAGTCAAGCTGAAGAGAAATTCTGTAGAAATTCAAGATATCCTTTAACCGATGGATTCTACCTTTAATACAAAGAATCCATGTCAAGATGGCTACAAAAAATATCTGAGACACCAAAACACAGACATGTAGAGTAGAGAACAGAGTAGATGATGGAGAGGAAGGGGGGGAGGGAGATATTTACATAGATAATGAGGCAGATAATAGAAACAGATGAAAGATGCTGGATGAACTGACAGACACTAGAGAGAGCTAAAAATAGAGAGGCAGTGATAGATAAAATTATAGATGGTAGATATACAAGAGATTATCGATAGAGAACAAATACATAGATTAAAAATAAATCGATCATATACAATGTATAAAGAGATGATAGACATGTGGTAGATGATAGATTCGTGTTATATGATTGATAAAGGATAGATACACAGATGGCGAGATCAAAGATAATAGATGAGCAGGTGGCTGATACATGAATCATAGATTGATAATGGATAGATGGTATCAAGATGAAGAACCGCTTAGAAAGAAGTGTAGGAATGAACATATGGTTCTAGAAGAACCAACAGTGAACTCAGAACTTATCTAGGCTTTTTAGTGGCCCCATGGGGCAATGATTTTCCCTACACTGGAGAAGTATACATGAGAGACCATGTTTTTAGACTTACTAGTTTCTCTTAGGTGAGAATCAGGGAAGGAAGGCTAAAAAGAAAACAAGAGACACAGCAGTGAACAAGTTAAGGATCTTGGTGACTCTGGGCTGGTGCTATGATCAGGTGACCCCCCCCCCAATACCAACAGAGAAAGTGAGAGGAGAGATGGGGCACATGCATGTGTTACAGAAACACTAGGATTGCTTGCTTCGTGCATTACATGCTATAATGTAAGAGGGTTTTTGTGCAGAAGGGCATTGCCTTGAATAGGACAGTGGACCTGGTCCTTAAAATACTTAAGTCACTCCATTTTATATTATTTGAAGTCCGAGTGGTGAGTTGTTCTTGACAGTTGGACAGGGAGCCTGGAAACATGACACCAGGTGACAGGGCAGAAATGGGGTTCCCATTCCTGCTGAGCATGAGGGGAGCATCTTGCTCTGCTCGTTTTGTTGGCTAGGTAAAGTGTCATCACAAACCAGCTGCCGTGATGATGAGCAACATGGGTTGAGGCAGAGCACTGTTAGCTTGAGGAAAATCCTTTCCAGGGAGCATGAGCTTTGCTGAGCAGCGATAATATTGTAAGAACCCTGCTGCAGGGGTGTTCAGCCCTCATAATCTTTTCAGACAAGTGTGATTAAAGGTATTTATTGCTGTCAAATTATTATTCATAATCCTTAGAAGTGTGAATCACAAAGTACATCACTGGGGATGGGGGAGTGTCGCTTTCAGATTTGCATCTAATTAACTTTCTTATTCTCCTTGAAAGACTGTGAAGTTCCAAAATCTAAGTACGTTTGGGGCGTTAAGTGTGAATTTCCATACTCCAAATCAGGGATGTCTTTGTGTGCTGTGTGTACTTGTGTGTGTGTGTATGTGTATGCATATGTGGGGTGGAGTTACATACATGTAAGTGTGAAGCATAAGTGTGGATTCCTAAGGTCCCTGTCAGGAATTTTTTGTGTGTTTGTGTGTTTGTGTGTATGCGGTAGGAGTGCATGCATGTGAGTGTGCAGTATGCATGTGGATTCCCGTGGCCCATGTCATCAGGGATGTCTTTGAGCTAATGTATAGTTGTGTGCAGTGTGTGTGTATGCTGGGGGTTGGAGTATGTTCGTGTGAGTGTGAGGTATAACTGTAGATTCCTGTGGTCCATGTCAGGGATGTCTTTGTGTTTGTGTGTGGATGTGTGAGTGTGTGGGGGGAGGTGCACACCTGAGAGTGTGAGGTATACTCCTACCTCTACCTCTGGGTGCTAGAGCAGGGTATTATGTGTCTTCTATCACTCCACCTGATTGCCATGAGACAGAGTCTCTCACTAAACTGGACTCTCACTGAACTGTCCAGCAATCTCTCAGGATCCAATCTCTTCCCTTCCTTTCCCCTTCCCTGGAGTACTGGGGTTACAGGCATGCAAAGACATACCTGAGCTTTTACATAGGTGCCGGGAATTTGAACTCAGCTCTTCATGCTTGCCATGAAGACATTCTTACCCACTGAGTCATCTGCAACATCCCTCAAGGCTATCTTAGCAGATCATTCACACCATCACTGATGGTTCAGTGAGCTGTCCAAAAGAAGAAGCAAAGGGAAGAATTACCTTCATATGGATCCAGTTCCCATTCAACACCAGCTTGTTGGGGACTGAGAATCCCCACCCCTGCCTTCCCTGCCATCATCCTTAAAACTGATGCTGTTTGTAGTGGCTGGAGTCCGATTTCACAGCATCAAGATCTCAAGTGATCTAACAGTGACACACTTGACTTGGAACCTGAGACATGAAGACTTTGCTTGAAGTTGATGCTTTTCCACGAAGCTGCCTACACATTACCTCACTGCTTCCTTTCAGGATGCCTGCGAGCATTCTCGATGATCTCGTAGCAAGGCTTTCCCCCTTGTGCAATTTTAAGCTTTACAGTTTTTGATTATTTATTATTTTGTAATTTTATTTTATTTTATTTTATTTTTATTTTATTTGGTTTTTCAAGACAGGGTTTCTCTGTGTAGGCTGTCCTGGAACTCACTCTGTAGACCAGGCTAGCCTCAAACTCTCGAACTCAGAAATCTGCCTGCCTCTGCCTCCCAAGTGCTGGGATTAAAGGCGTGCACCACCACCGCCCAGCTTCTGTGATGAGTGTTTGTGGTGCCAACCACACAGCTGCAGTTATATAGTGTATACATGCCCAGGTGACCAGTAGATTTACTGAAAGAATGCCCGTTGCCGCTGAATTCCATTTGAGGCTTTCTCAGATATCAGTCGTCTCTGTGTGCTGATCCATTCCCAAATCCTTATGTGTGTCTCAGTAATTCCTCTGCCTGTGTGTCTATATCACACTGGGTTGATCATGACTTTAAGTCTATACTCTGAGAGCCTTCAGTCCACAGCTCTTTTCTTGTCCATGACCTTGAAGCTCTTCTGGGTCTTTTGCATTAGCCTATGCTTCTTACATTCAGGGGTTTAGTTCATGGAGATAGCACCTGTGGGGATTCTGATTGCATTTTAGTTAAATGTAGACAGACAGAGGAAGAGTTAGTTAACAGTTTGTGTTTTTTCCCTTGATGGCACAGTCAAGTTTCTCCAAGGTTACGAGATGTGGCTACACAGTGGCTTTATTGCTCTTAGAGTTTCCATCGTACATATTTCTGTTTGTCTTAATAGTAACTGTTTCAAAATTTTGAAACTATTCAAGTTTTTGAAAATTTCCAAACTTTAGTTACTAGTGTATAGAAATCCTGATTTGTTTCTCTGACCTTATGTCCTATAACTCTGTCATACATATATATTAGGTATGATGATTGTTTTTCTGTATTGATATATCTGCAGGTCCTCTGTGGGTGGAGGTGGTTTTAATGACAACACTGTTACTGTTTGCTATTCCTCACTGCACCCACAAGGGCCTCCAGGGGTGCTGAGAAGTGACTAGACCACATATTCCTACCCAGCCTCCATTGATGAGAAAGAGTCAGGGTTTCCTGTAGACAATTATTCAGTCTTGCAATTAAATTATGGTGTTCATCAGATTGCTGGTGTGCTGAGGGTGAAATCTGGCATTTGTTTTTTTGTCTATAGATCCCATTTAACACCCCCTACACAGACACACACTTTTTCGGCCTTCTTGGATTATATCATGTGATTCAGGTTTATGTTCTAGTGTGTTGTTCACAGAACTTAATTCAGTGTGTATGTTCCAATATCCCTAGGGCATGACTCATTTATTCCTGTAGCTTCCAACAGTGTTCTATCCCTTTACATGTGACTTTAAAACAATATATTAATTTTTCCAAACTATACTGTTTGTCTGTCTATCTATATACCTACTTGCTTACCATCATTATCCCCCTCTGTATCCAAGTTGCCCTCAACCTTGTTGCTCTCCTGCCTGAGGAATCATAGCTGTTCCTCACTGTGGCTGCCTATAGTGTTTCCAGTCCCCTGATTTGTGAGTTCTAGGTACTTCCCCTCTTCTAGCTGACATGACAATAGTCACCCCCTCCCCCATCCTGTGGATTCTATCCATGCTGTCACGAAGATTCCCTAATAATCTGCACTGGATTCTAGACATGGGATATTTTGTCTGTTAAGATTTTTGTAACTTTAAATAATAATCAATACTTTGGGGGTACCATAAGTTAATTAAGAACCTTTGATCCTGTTGGGGCCGGCAGTTACGGCTCATTTGGTAGGAATAAGACATCATTGAATTGAAACTTAGCGTCTCCTCCACGGAAGACAGATACAGGCATCCAATCTGAACAATGGGAAGAAGAGCCGGATTCTACTTTGTGTGCTATGATGCTTACCACCCCAGGGGCCTCTGTTCCTGGCATGGGTGCCTCCTGGGCACCATGCTCATCATCATTCTGATGTAGGCATCATGGGCTGATTTTGGAAACTCTTCCCTCATACAGCATTTTATCTCTACCTTTATGTGGCATGAACTCTGTATATTTCGATACTGAATCCTAGTCATATGGAACTATCCTCTCATGCTATGACAGAAAGTCTCTGAAGATAGTAAGTCAACAATGCTAGGGCTTATGTAGTCTGTTTCCTGGAGTGTGTGTGCATGTGTGTGTGGGGGGGAGACAGAGAGAGAGGTGGACAGAGAGTCCAGAGGCCAGCAGTAGGCATCAGATCCCTGGAGATGCAGTTTCCAGTGGTTGTGAATGGGCCAACATGGATGCTGGGAACTGAACTCAGGTCCAGTGCAGGAATGGTATTCACTCTTAACTACAGAACAATACCTGAGTCCTTCTTCCTGAGTTCTGGAGGTCATTGACTACCATCTCTGGAGACTAACTGTAGCAGATGGAAGTACTGGTGACTGTCACTCCTTATGAGGCTCTTTCAGAACTGTGTTCTTCACTGTCTATACGGTAAATTGGGGCAGGAGATGAGTTTTCATGGTGGGAATACTGAGTGATTTGGTAAAAAGAAGTCTGTTCTAAGCATATAATGTAAATCCTACATAAAGTGTATCTATCATGGAAAAGCTATATTTTATGTCTATTATTATATGTCTAATAAACTGTGTTTTGAATCAGAAGCATAATGTATGCAAATGAATATTTTAGAAAACTCACTGTAGATGGCCCAAGAATCTACTCAAGATATGCTTTAACTTTTAAAGTATCTGCCCCTATTTACTTTCTCATCCCCAATATCTGTAGCCAGATTTCCCCATCAGTCTGATATTTGGCCCTTTCCCTTAGTCTCACTGGGGACAGACAACAGTTTTGGCTTCACCTGTCATGTTCTGACTGTCAGTGATGTTTGCATCATTGTTATATCTTGTGTTTCTTTTCTGTATTTCTTTCAGTGTGCTCGATATGACAACGTTTTCATCGCAGAAGTCCTCATTGACAGGGGTGTCAATGTCAACCACCAGGATGAGGACTTTTGGGCCCCAATGCACATTGCCTGTGCCTGTGACAACCCTGACATTGTCCTGTTGCTCATATTAGTAAGTACATTAACCCAATTGACCTAGCACTTGAAGACTCAGTGACAGATATGTGTTTAACAATATCTCTCAATGTATCTCACTACTTTGGGGAAAAGCATATGTCTGTGTCACCATTCACGGCCCAAGAATGCAGATACTTAAAAACTAAAGTTGTCTATCTTGAATTTCCTAAAATAACTCATGTTCGTGTCTTGACAAGCTTTAGAGTTGCATGTTTTGGTACACACCAGTGTTAACTGAATGGCCATGTTTGTCCTCAAGAATGCACAGGCAGCTGCAGTTGTACTTTTATAAACATGTCTTCCAAGGGGATTATGAATTTGGGAAGTAGCAGAGAAGACACAGCTGAAGCTGGAAGATGAAGTGGAAATGATGCAGATAAAGGACTTGTGTATGAAATGCTCAAAGTTGACTAATAATAACAGCCACCTCTCTTCCCGTGCTTGAATACACATCACTAAGGTAGGACTTTCTAAGCTCAGGCATGGTTCTGAAACTTGGTTCCATTGCCAGCCAACATCCCACTCCTCTAGTCTAGCATGTGAAAACTTCTAAAGGAGGTGCAGAGCAAAAGGCTAGTTTCTTTATGTGGTCTCCATGGAAGGCAGGTCCAGAGCACTGTGTAGCTGTGACATTGCAGAATTGATGCTGCAGACCTTGGCGACAATGACAACCCTGAGCATATACATGACTCCAATATGATCTGGAAAGACTCATTATATGGACCTTCGTGCAGATCCTCCGACTCTGACCAGAGAGACTGTGATAATGAGTATTTCTTTCAGAACACCACTAAGGACTGGAAGCAGCATACCCCAAGGTGCACACCACAACAGAATGTTGCATAGTCAGAAGCCGAGACTGGAGTAAACCTGGACATGAAAACGGATGCCTGAGGTTTCATAGTTAGGATGAGCTACACGGTGGCAAGTTCTTTAGGTCTCTCTGAGGCTCCATGAATGAGGAAATCAATGTGAGGTTTGTGTACTCTGAAGTTAAACTGCCTCTTCCAAGGAAAATCAATAACTAGTGACATCCATCCCAGTCTTCAGAATAAATGTTTAGACGAGTGACTCTCTAAAGAAGCATCGAGTCTTCTTAACTCAGGATGGATGTCACATGCCGTTGCCAGACTCGGTGCTGGATTCTATGTGAAGTGTAGAGTTCTCCATAGTGGGATCACCTGCCTTCAATCCATCTCCCACCTCTTTGAACTTGACCCTGTTTATCAACATCTTGCCTCCGTTCTTCAAGACCACACTTCGTTGTGAGTACGGACTTGTTTAAATCATGGCTCGTTTCTCCAGACTCGCAGGAGAAACAATAAATAATTTTGGCTTTCCATTTAAGAAGTTAAAGAAAGATGAGGAAATTTAAGCCTAAATCAAGTAGAAAAGAGTTGACTGAATCCAAGCAAGGGGAATAGGTTTGCAAGACTGAGCTTCTGTTATTAGGAGAGGGAGAGAGACAAGCTTTACAATGGATACAGAGGAGAATGAAAGAGACCCTTCCCAATGACCCAGGCTGGTACAATTGAGTAACAATCAAAGGTAGTCATAATAGATTATAATGTAAGGCAGGCAACAATAAATATTTCTGTCCTGTGCTTAAAAATAATAAGTGGGAGAGTGTTTGTCCCTCTGGTTGGCAGCATGAACCTGGAAGAGTAGGCCTAAAAATGAAGTGGACTAAGGTTTCATGTAATAGTCAAGTTTATTCAGGGCATTATTTATACTCTGAGAGTTAAGAAGAATTACATGAGTAAGGTGTTCTATCAAAAAGACAAGCCACATGTGGTAAAAGTACAGCTCAATAAACTCACTCCTATCCAGTATACCTGGGAAGAGCAAGGAAGCATGTTTCAAGAACAACTGCATTCTGTTGAAGAAGCTGACTTCACAAAACACCTAGCTTGTTCTCTTGGAGTTTTCTCATAAACACTCAGAATTCCGCTTGCATGACTCCATTCTCAGACTGTGCTCCAACAGGAGAGGATGCAGAGATCTACTGTGCAGATGAACTGTGAAAGATCCACGTGGATCATCTACTCTCAAGTAACTGGAGCACACCACGTCCTTCAGATACTGTGGTATTCTCAGTGGATTCCTTCTGAAGCTGACAGTGTGGAAAGAAAGGTCACAGACCTGACCTGAGCTCCCTCAGATAGGGAGTTAAGGCCCAACTCAACAGTGATGAGATGTTTGTTTCAGATGGCCTCAGTGTGATAAGAATGGAATGAATATTCCTGATGGTCTAGTACATGAGAAGTTTTCATGTGATTCCCATTCAAGGGTCACTGTTTATAATACATAGTAATGTGCCTCTCTTTTCCAAGGTTATAAAAATCAGTGGAAATCTGAGAAACTCTCACAGTTAAAAGGAAGCCAAGAGGATAAGGCTGGGGACAACTGCAGTGTAGGCTCTGTGGCATCTCTTGTCATGGGCTAAAGGCAGGCTGCAACCTAGAGAGGGTCGTTGTAACTTACAAGTTTTATAATCCATTTTCTGTTACATTCTTTTAAAAATACTTCCTTTGAAAAGAACCATGTCAGGCTTTGCTATATAAAAGATTACCTCCTAAACTGTGCATCCGGTGCATCTCTCAGTAGACACACTCATACAAGAGTTGTGGCCAATTTCATGATGCAGTGACAAAGACAGGATTGTTTAGTCTGTGGTAACTGTGTAAATGTAAATGTTATTGCCATTAACTGCAGAAACGGCCAGAGGGAAACAGCTAAGCCATGCTATCCTTGACCCTTAGAGAGCTTACAGAATTAGTGCTGATGTGAGGTTGGAGGGTCTCGTTTTAATTTCAAAGAATGTGTGACCTTAAGTTGTGGAGGAAAATTTCTTTGTATGTCAGAAACATTAAGTGTGCAACTAAGTTTCTGTGTGAGACCTGATGGATGTGTGTGTGTGTGTGTGTGTGTGTGTGTATGTATGTAGTGTCTGTGGTGTATGTGTGTGTATGAGTGTGTACATGTGTGAGTGTGAATGAGTGTATGTATGTGTGAGTGTGTGTATGTGTATCAGGGTATGTGATAGTATATGTGTGTGTGTGTGTGTTTGTGTTTGTGTGTGTGCATTCATGGGTGTGTGCATGTAAATCTATGTCTTTGGAAGATTATAATTTTGCCTTCAGTAGAAGCAGTCTTGTGTAGGTGTAGTGGTTCATATCTGTAACCCTGACACGCAGAAGGCAGAAAAAAGGACCACAAGGGCAGCCAAGGGTGCTCAGGGAGACCGTTTAAAGAGAAACCAACCAAAAGCAGAGGAAGGAGGGAGACGAAAGCCTGGAGTCTTTTGGTGTTCAAGTGAGTTCTGATCAAAGGCAGTGAGCAGATGTAACAAGCTTGATCATAGCGGTACTGTCCAGTCAGTGGCTGTCAAGGAAGCAATGTGGACTTGGGAGTTCACTACAAGCACCGATTTATAAGAGGGTCCTGGAAAATTGTGTTTATTTAGGATTGTAAGAAACTTAAAGTCCCTTCAGTGAAAATGCATTATGATCGTGCTTAGGGATTCTTTCTCTGTCAAGGCTGAGGGCTACACTTGGGTGCATCCTCAGCTCTGCTTGTGGCCTGCGCTCTGTCATTGCAGTGCCCGAGAGTTATACCTGTTTCCTCTTGTATACTTGTAGGGTTCTGATTGCATTCTGTAGACTCTTTCATCCTTTGTGAAGTGTGTGAGAAGTTGAGTCCCTCTGACCTACTTGGTTTCCTGTGTCCTGTTCTTATCATTCCTCCATATTTCCAAAGATTTCTGATAGTCTTTCTTAAAACTATGCATAATTTATCTTTTAAATTAAAATATAATTATTATTTTCCCTTGCTTTACTCCCACCAACCCCTCCTATGTACCTTTCTTCATATTCTTTCAAATTCACGGTCTCTTTTCCTTTAATTAAAAGTTATTTTTACTCATATTATACATGCGTAAGTATATAGATACAACCAGATGGGTCATTTTAGTTTATTTGTATTGTATAATTTCAGGGCTGACCACATGACATCAGATAACCATCAGAGGGCTCTTCCCTGGGGAGGACCATTTCTCCCATCTCCACATTCCTCAGTTAACCCTGCTTCTTTGTCTAGGCTTGGGGCTCCATGAGATCTCTTCCATCCGTGTTAGCATGTCTATTGATGCTGTCTTTGTTCAGGTCTTGTTTGGGCAGCCATATTGTTGAGGTATCATTGATGATTTCTAGAGGATACAATCTCATGGTAGACTTCCTGGTCCTCTGCCTCATAAGACAGTTCCACTCTTTCTTCAGCAACATTCCATGAGCATTGGGTACAGAGTTTGAGTTGTAGATATCCACTGGAACTGGCACCCAGGAGTGTTGCTCTCTGCATTTTGACCTGTTGTGTTTTCTGTGATGGCCCTCATCTGGGAATCTCTAATATTCTTCTATTTTTCTTTACAGATTTAATTTAATTATTTTATTATATGAATACACTGTAGTTGTCTTCAGACACACCAGAAAAGGGCACTGGATCCCATTTCAGATGGTTGTAAGTCACCATGTGGTTGCTGGGAATTGAATTCAAGACCTCTGTAAAAGCAGTCAGTGCTCTTAACGTGAGCCATTTCACCAGCCCCTCTAATATTCTTAATGCTGTCCTTTTAATCATATTTTCTCGTATAAGAAAAAAATACTTTAAAATACAAAAATTCAAAAAGCATAAATTCAAACATGAGGATCATGAAACTTGTAAGTTATTTAAGTCATGATATTGATTTGTGTAAATATTGACAACAATTCAGAACCATTCAAGAGGAAAGAGGAAAAGTTAATTTTTTTTTGGGGGGGGGTGATTTTTTGAGAAAGAGTTTCTCTGTGTAGCCCTGGCTGTCCTGGAACTCACTCTGTAGACCAGGCTGGCCTCAAACTCAGAAATCCACCTGCCTCTGCCTTCCGAGTGCTGGGATTAAAGGGGTGCGCCACCACCGCCACCCAGCTGAAAAGCTAATTCTTAAAGTGTCATTTGTGTCAACAAAGTACAACTGTATTTGTAATATATGTGTATATATCATAAATATATATACATTTTTATATATGCATACATACATACATACAGATGTATTTAATTTCTAAAGTCCTTTTTGTTAGACACTTTTTTCTTGTTGCAAGAACTATTTACATCAGAAGCGTTGGATACAGAAAAAAAATGAATGAAAGAAGGAAAGATAAGACAGACAATGGATAGACAAACAAAAATTCACCTACACTCCCACTTGTCAAAAAAAAAAAAACCTACTTCCAGTTTTCTTTCCTTGAGTGTGTATCTATTTTGTATATGCGTGTATGTATGTGTGTGAAATGTGCATGTACAGGTATGTCTATGCATAGGAATGTATATGAATATGCATGTACATTCCTGTGCATGCACATATGTATATGTGGGTGGGTGTGAATATCTATGTGCTTGTGTAGAGTGCACCCCTAATATTTGAATTATCACTATGTTCACATTGAACAGATTCCATGTTTGTATATGCATGTGTGTGTGCACATCCATATGTGTGTGTGTGTGTGTGTAGAGCACACACTCAATGCTTAGACTTATACAGGTGCATATTGTGCATTTTTTCAGTTTCTCTGAATTTTTTCCACGTTTTGAAACTTCCGAAAGCATGAATTCAGTGGTGCATGGTTTCCATATTTAGGTGCTATAATATTTCAGGAATACTTTTGGCAACTTGGTTTCCACTTCCTCGTGCTCACAGATGATTATCGCTTCATAATTTAAGAGGTCTGCGTTTCCAGTAAAATATGGCGTCTTTTTACCAGGAGTGAAAGAGAGTTAAGTGCAGTAGGCATCTGAAGCAGGCGGTGACGAATCTCTGTGGATACTGGGGCCATTGGAATCCAATACCTTTAGGCTTTTAGTTAAAGCATTCCCCATACTTCCCACTCTGAGATGTAACTGATCTGTACCCCTGAGGTGTTCCTAGGATTGCAATCTTGGGAAGATTCGAGAAATTTACACATCTAGAATCGTGACTGAGAAAGGCTGTGTGCCGCTGTGGCAATAATTCACCCTTGCACCTTGAACCCAGTGTGAGGTCGATACACCTGAAGGTTCTCATTTAAGGGGACACGCCACGCTAGGTGCCTGCAGTCTGAGTTTGGTCTCATGCTTGTAACTCAAGGATAGACGTCAAATGAGGAAATGTCCACTCATGTGTTTCCCTGGCGCGGGATTGCTGCTCTCATTGGCATGTACCATCAGTGTTGGTGACACTGTAGTGGATTCAGAAACGTGAAGGGACATAAACAGAAGAGGGAGCCTCTGTGGGCGACTCGAAGTGGAATCTGCGTGGCTGCAAGAAAAGACGCAACTGCGAAGTCTTAAGCAGGGAACCTCATTTCCAAGGAGGCAGGGCTCCCATGCTCGAATACACCAAGATCATTAGCTACTCTGAGAGTTGGAGGAGACGGGTTGGTTGGAAAGCAGAGCAGCGTGTTTGAATAGTGTTATAGGTTGGAGAATAAACGCCACAATAAGCAACAGACTGATGTGTAGCTGGAGGTATTAAAAAAGGACAACCGACAGGCTTTCCAGCTCTGCTGCCAACCAAATTTCCGCCGCTAGGCCCACCACCGGCAGGCCACCTCAGTCCCACACCTGTCCCACCAAGCGCTAGCAGGCAAAGGCCGACTCTGACTCAGAGCTCCACGAGCTCTCCACCCAGCTTGCTAGGTTCCCTCTGGCAGGTCACTACCACGCTATCCCCGTGCTTCAAAACCCCACGGCCTTTGTGGTGCACATCACTCCAACCCATGCTTTGCCGCTGTACCTTTCTCTCTTGAACTTGGTCCAGTCGCAATGGTAACTCAATCTCTGGGCGCAACAACTAAAACTAATCTTGTAGGCCTTATTAAATCTGAGTCCTCCGGTGGTGGATTCGCACGGATCCGGGAAACTCTGACAGCTACATCTTGCCGGTGTGCTAAACCCGGTCCGAAAACCTATCTCTCCTCCTTCTCCTCTTCCTCCATCCAACCCGGAAGTCCCGCCTCCTACTTGCCCAGTGTTTGACTCCTTTATTCAGATGGTTCACAAGAAGTCCTAAGTATAGGACTCATTCCTTGTCAGCAGCCTCTCCCAAGAAAGCGGTATTAGCATTAGAATACAAACAGCACCAGACCCATCCACAACACTGATATCTTTGAGTTTAGCCATAGCATGGTAGGAAAATAGTTATAGCACTTTAAAATCCTGAGTTTTAAACACATCCTGAGTTAGTGGAAGTCAGTGGAGTTGCTGCTGTAGACACTCAGAGAAAATCCAATTAACACCTAAAACGAGCATGGGGCTGAGTGAGGAAGGGATCTGAACCCTGGTACCTGATATTCAAGAGGTCGCATGCAAGGCTTTGTCCAGACCCTTGGGGAGTCGAGGATGTGTGACACAGAGATGTGATAAATGTTCAGTTGTGGGTCAGGCAAACAAGACCTGAAGAAGGTTCAGGGTGCAGAGCAAGTGGCAAGAGGGTGGGCAGTTGACAGCATGTATAGGAAGCCATGGGTAGAACCCAGCCTGGAAACCTACAAGGAGTTTTAAGCAAGGGTTATCAGGGTACATAGCTAGGTAGCAGTGTGGAAGAGATTTGCCTGGAGACAGAGGAAGGGCCTGGTGGGGCCCAGTAGATACAGGGATGGAAAGGCAGCTCAGGTGAAACAGTGCTTGCTGCTCGTGGGGACCGTAGCTCAAGCCCAGCACCCACATGAAAAGCCAGATGCAGCAGAATGATCTTCCAATCCAGAGCTGGGGAGACAGCTTTTGTTGTGAGGTAGGGTCTCTCATATTTTCCTAGAACCTGCCAAGGAGGCTAGGCTGGGTCATATGCATAAATACACACCACACGCACATGAACATACACACATAGCATGCCCAAGTGATTACCTAAGTAATTCAAGGATTCTTATGCCATGTTCTGAAAGAGTGTGCTCCCTAAAATTCACATTAAAATCCTACCACTCAAAATAATAGGGTATGGATATGAGGAATTTAGGACAATGGTTATTGCAGGAGGATAGCAGCCCCAGGAATAAGATTACAAATAACTAGGTTCTTGGGAGCTAGCTAGCCTCTTCCAACTTATAAGGACACATCTGTAAGCCTTACCAGATGTGGTCTCTGCCTATGCCCTGATCTTGAAACAGTCTCCAGACAGTGAGATTCAGCCAATTCCCATCCTGTGTGTGGCAGCCCAGAGTCACACATGGGGGCAGAGTCTGTCACAGGTACAAGCAAGTCTCAGCCTTTCATTGGCTCTGAGTCAGCGGTGAGAGGCCAGCTGACGTTCGTTCTCCATGGGGAGGGTGCTCAGTAGAACACGCCTCATAACCAGTGGCATTCCTAGAAGCAGATGGACAAGCCAGTCTCTGACGTTTGTCCTCAGAGGAGCAGACCTGGGCCCCCAAAAACTCCCAGACATGGAGAGTAGTGCGCTCTACTCCACACAGAATTCATCCTAGGCACCTACGAATAAATTAGGTTGTGCAGAGTCGGACATTGCTTTGCAGTGAAGTTCACAGAAATCTTCTGTGTGAAAGCTTTCTCAGAGAAGACGTTACAGTATCAGAACTCTGGTTAGATGCGCTCATTGTGTGGAGCTCAGGGATGTGAGACCCAGCACACGGCAGACTCCTCAAGTTAGTGTGATATACTCTCCTCATTCAGGAGTCTGACATCCTCATTCCTTTTTTAATATTATATATATTACAACGGCCACATTTGGGTATTTTAATATTAATAGGAATATGGTGTGGGGTAATCTATATGTTAGCTGTTTTATCATGTTCCATGGAGACACGATGGAATCTGCTCCTTTTTTAAAATTATTTCATTTGGAAAGGCTGAGCCAGGCCTTGCCAAGTAAAATCCCTGCGGCAGATTTCACAGACTATCTCCTCTGAATCAATATAGTGATATCAAAACCTTCAGAAGATTTCTGCTGTCTGGGCTGAACAAGCATGTCTCAGAATTCTGTGTGAAAGTAAGCACAGTACCACTGGCCTTTTTGTGGATGTGGGGGAATTTCTATTCCACAGAATACATTCACAGACTCACACGAAGACACGCATGCGGACATGCTCATGCAAATACAGACAAACACAGACATTCATTCATACATACATACATACATACAAACATACAAACATACATACATACATACATACATACATACACACATATTCTGTTGTATTGTCTACCTTCTCATATCTTGGATGTCTTGTCTTGATCACATATCTGTCTGTTATGTTAGTTAAATCATTAGCCAGTTGTAACACAACTCAGGAGGAAAGCAATAGCTACTGCATTCAGAAGCTGGAGTGGAAATTTAGGAAACATTGCATAAAAGAATCAGGGTTGGCTGCATTTGAGAAATTCAAGGACAGCTCAACTCCTGGAGAACATAGGCAAAGGCAGAATATTGTAGTGTTTAGCAGACGCTTCTTTGTAGTCTTTCATGTTATAACTGAAGACATGTAAAGTCTTTGTAAGGTTAAATGCCATAAGTCAGGAGGAAATATACACATTATAAAACACATGGAGGAAAAAAAATATATATGCATCAAAAAGTCAATTAAAAATTAAATGGTATCAAATAAAATAAGTTATCATTAAGCATTTTCTGTCGACCAAGAAGAAGCAGATATACAGTAAGTCTATAACTTGAATTTATACCAGAAACAGAAGTGAGGAACCACTGGATGATATCGATATCATTACTGTGACTATCCAGTTGATGGCAGAAGTGAACACAGACTTTCAAGGAAACATGGGCAAAGTCAAAGTGTCTGTGAGATCGTCTGGTCCAGTTGTTCTCGCACACAGAGCTATCTATAGGCACTGGGTGCAGCTTGACTTGCTGGCTCATCCCCAGCCTGGTTTTCAGCCAGCATAGTCCTGTAGCTACCTCCTCAGTTCTGCATTAGTCCTATGGGCTGCCTCATCCACAGTGAGACTCTGCCCACCTGCCTCATCCACAGTGAGACCCTGCCCACCTGTACATGATAACTAAATCCCTTAACACAAGCAGTGCCACAGAGGGGGATGTCAGGACATCTCCCGGCTAAGACTGTCCCACTAACACCTTTATAGACTGCCTGGAGCTCATTGCCAACCAAGACCTGCCCAGAGCATGTGGACAAGGTGCCTTCTATCTTACCCTCATTGCTCCCAGCATGCAAATACATCCCAAGGCTACATCACTGATAGAGTAAACAAGGCTATCACGTGGACCCAGCAGGGATGCCTTAAACCTCCCAACCCTGGATCATAAAATGTAGTTCAAAGCTGATGCCGCAAGAATGTCTGTGAGAGTGGAAAGGATACTCGATCAATAGAGTGTTTTCTCCGATCGTCTGCGCAGAGAGGTTAATAGAGGGACAAATAACTTATGGTCAGATGCTGGTGAGCTTCATTCAGGGAAGAGGTACAGAGTCAGCAGAACTGAGAGGCTCCATAGCTCCACAGACACAGTAGGGCCGTCCCTGAGAGCAGGGCTGTCTCCTTGCAAGGTGAGAATGTGTATTACTTTAGTCCCATCACTGCAGGTGTTCACACCACACCAGGAGGATGTCAGGCGGGAGACTGTAAGGACTGGTTATCTCCAGACTCAAGTCTGTCTGCAGTGCATTATTGACCTCCCCCCTCCCCCAAACCTGTTTCTGTAACTGCTGTCTTCCTCGTGCTAACATCCAGTGCCCACAGGTGTCATTTAGTAATGTCAAAAAACTGTTGTGGTAAAGCATTGGCATCTTTAATTTCACCCCGAATTGTTAAACTATCTATGCATCCTCGACTGAGAGCAGCAGCTGAATGAGCCCAAAATGAACTTGAAGTGTACAGGTGAATTTAGAATTTGAAATTGGACAATAAGAGTTATTCAAGTTGTTCCAGAGAAAACTGTGGTTCCAGGGCCAGCCAGGGTAACTTAACAAGCCCTGTTACACACTAAGATTTAAATAAAGGTGGTTGATGTATAGTCGGTAAAGCATTTACCTAATGGGGAAAGACCTTGGGCTCAGTCCCTAACAAAATAAAAAATAAAAGAATAGAAAAGATGTAACATTCTTTATTGAGTCTGCTACAAGTTGGACACTATGCTCACTTCAGAGTTTGGCAGAAACTGGAAAATGAGGTTTCTGAATCTACCATGGGTCCTCCTGTGTGGTGCATGGATCCATTTTTTAGTATTTAGTACACTGAAGTATTTCTACAAATGATATGCATGCTGTCCAAAATCAAAGCTTTTGACTGTGACGGACTAAATGCTGGGACCTCTGAAGCTGAAACAAACGTAGATCCTGTTCCTGGGCTAAGCAGGCAGCTCTGGGTCACAGGTGCGGGAAGACATCCAAGACATGACCTGCCCTGTAGACCATCACATACAACCCAGGAGGCATCATGGAATAAAAAGACGGTGGCCTCTGAGTGACAGATATGGGAGTGAGGGACACAGAGTTAACAAATTGACATTATGGTCTTGTCTATGACCTTCACCTTGCTTTCAAGAGGGGCAGGGTTTAAGAATGTTTCCATGTACAGGATTTAAGAAAGATGGGTCGGTGTGTAAAGGAACTTACCACCAAGTCTAATGGCCTGAGTTTGATCCCCAAGACCTCTTGTGGTGGACCAAGGGAACATATAGCACCAGTTGATAGTACCTGTTGTCTTCTGACTTAAATGTACACACAGTGGCACACACAGACACACAGACGGAGACAGACAGACAGACAGACAGACAGATACACACACACAGAGAAAGACAGACAGACAGACAGACACACACACACACACACACATAGATTATGGCATGCATGTGTGCTACAACAGGAAATAAATGCATATATATATATATATATATATAAAATATATATATTATATATATATATATAGTATGTGTATGTATTATGTATATGTCTATGTGTATGTATTATACATGATGCCTCCTGGGTTGTATGTGATGGTCTACAGGACAGGTCATGTCTTGGATGTCTTACCACACCTGTGGCCCAGAGCGGCCTGCTTAGCCCATGATCTATGTTTCAGCTTCAGAGGTCCCAGCATTTAGTCTGTCATGTATATGTATAGACACAGCAGAGAACCTGTATGTGAAGGGCCATGCATTCCTAGTAGGACATGTAACACGGGGGTTCCTGGAGACTCTGCTTTCCCCAACCCCCAGAGAACCACAGAGTAGCTGGCAGTGGAACCCAGAGACAGAGAGAGTCATATTTGCATGTGAAAGCAACAGAAGCCAGCAGGAAATCAGATAAACCCAGGAAATGTGGACCCTAAAAATGGAAAGAGCATTTGAAAAGTAAGCCAATTATAAACTATCTTTGGGGAAGCAGTAGGCTGCAAAGACAGAGAGAAGCAGCCAGGTTTATAAGGGAAACCAGGGCTTGTGCTGTTGTGAAGGTGGGGGTGGGGGAGAGAGGGTAGTGCCTTGAAAATCTCCTAGGCTATGTGAAGACTATATTTCTGGGAGTCGTTAGCTAGTCAGACATGCTAGGCAAAAATGGAGAAAATCGCAGACCACACCCATCCCTCCTGCAAGAGTAAAGATCAGACTAAACTTGTGGTTTCTTTTACATATAAACATATATATATTCTACATTAATGAGTAGAAAGTTAAAACAGGAATAAGATACTTTTAAAACCTCTTTGAGCTCTTAGTTACTATGTGTGCCTCTGTGTGTGCACATGAATGTGTCATGGTATGCATTTGGAGATCAGAGGACAACTTTGCGTGATGGGTTTTCTTCTTCTACCATGTGGGTTCCCGGGATGTTACTCAGGTTGAAGACTTGACAGCAAATGCCCTGACCCTGAGCCATTACTTTCAACCAAAGGAAGACATGACCCATAGGTTCTGGCACCTTAAGACACTAAGGAGAAATCATATATTCAGGTCGTTAGTGCAGCACAATGAGAGACAGAAAAATGTCAACTTCCCAAACCTTCAGTTTGTAAATCCGAAAAAGGCTATATTTTCTCAGGGCAGGTATAGACTCTTCGGATCAGCCAAACATGCATTTAACAAAGGCTACTTTCAGACAATAATTAAATGAATGATTAATCAGTTAGGGGTACTGGCTGGTTTTGTGCAAGGCTTTGTTCAATAAACATTGACCAAGCACCTACGTGGGTTGCACACAAAGCTTTCCCTGGAGGGCATATTTCTGGCTTATGAGGATGGGCAGTGTACATGACATGAGATTGGGCTGTTTCCTGTATGGCATGGCTCCCCACTATCCTCCCCTCCTGACCCTCTCCTTGGCCTTCTCTCAGAAACACGTTCTTAATAAGCTTTCTTGTAAAACTACTTCTTTTAATTAGATAGCTGACCTTTAATTATATTCTGACTATTAATTGATTCAAATGTCACTCCAACTAGCTCCCCAGATAACTGTTAATGTGTCTAAATTCCTTCTTACCTTTGCATTTAGCAGACATGAGACTTGCTAGGGGCGTGTCAGAGGGTCTCTGGACACTCACCTCAAAGATAGTTTTGTTCCTTATTTAATGTATTTATTGGAGAAAGGTGGAAACATCCACCCAAATGCAAGGGATAAGGATTTTTTTCTTTTGAAATTAATTTTTATTGGATATTTTATTTACATTTGAGATGTTATCCCCTTTCCCCCATTTCCCCCCACCCAGAAACCTCCTATCTTATCCCCCCTCCTCCTGCTTCTATGAAGATGTGCCCCCACCCACCCACTCTCACCTCCCTGCCCTCGAATTCCCCCACAATGGGGCTGGGATAAAGTTTTAAATGAATAGTTGCGTCACAAGAAGATGACCATCAAGTACTATGATAGTCTTTGTATGCCAGTGCCGCTTCCCCAGGATATGTACAGAAGTCATCAAATCTATATACCTTGTGTACATCTTCAGAGATGTAGGCTTCTTATCCACTTCATGATTCGGTGGAAGTTTTGTTTCTGATTATTTGTTTGTTTGAAGTAGATTTATTTCTTTATGCTCTCAATCTGAGTGTCCCTTCCTCCTCTCCTCTCAGTCCCTCCTCCACACCTCCCTCTCACCCCAGACTCACTCCTCCTCCATTTACCCTCAGAAAAGAACAAGCCTCCTAAGGATATCCATTGAATACCACTCTATAACAAGTTACAATAAAACTAGCCACAGACTCTCACATCAAGGATGGACGAGGCAGCCCAGTAAGAGGAAAAGGGGTCCCAAAAGCAAATGAAAGAGTCACAGACAGCCCCAACCCCACTGCTAAGATTCCCACAGAACACCCAGCCTCACAACCCAATTGTAACTTATATGCAAATGACCTAGCACAGACCCATGCAGGCTCCAAGGTTGCTGCTTCAGTCTCTACGAGCCCCTGTGAGCCCTGCTTATTTGATTCAGCGGGCTGTGTTCTCATAGTGTCTCCAACCTGGAGGGAAGGATTTTTATTGTGGATAAAAGAGAGAGAAGGAGAATAGTCAGAGGCATCTGGAAGAATCCAGAGCAGAGAGAATAGGAAGCAGACTGGACATGGCTAAGTCTGTCTCTTGGGAGCAGAGAGAAGTGGAGAACAGCAGAGAATAGTAGATACTTGAAGGATAAGGAGGGCAGAGGAGAAACCTTGCCATTGTACGGAAATCAAGGGGCATCTGGGTGCAGGAAGACCTAGGAACTGTAGCAGCCTGGGAGCTAGCGTATAGAGGAGAAGGGCCAGGGTACTAGTGTGGGCTGAGTGGGGGCTGAAGGAGCCTGGAGGCCAGCATGGGTTTTGATATACAAGATGTGTGTAAGCCAGTGGAGAGCCATCCCTCCCTTCTGCCAGAGGCAAGTGAAATGGCTACTTTTGGCAGATGGGATCTTGTTTCACAAGTTCCTGAGGAATGTCGGCTGTTTCCCTAACCACTAGAAACCCTTCTGTAGTCCAGGCTGTAATTTCCAAGCCTATGTACTTCTTGAGGTTTAACAGGAGCCTACTCTTCAGGTATCTTAAGGATGAGGGTGTGGCTAGCCTGGCATCAGAGGGTCCTTTCCCTTTCCAGTCCCATCCACCTGGAAGAACTGACTGCTGGCTTCAACCACAAACATCATGACTGCAGTCTCCTCTCTCATAGCCCTGGACTCTGCTCTCTTGATGAGCCCTGAAATAAGATATCCTAACTCAATGGCTTCAGGTCAGAATGAAGGTCAAGAGTGTCCTCACTTAAACAGTCTCTGTACCTCCCCAGCCCTGAAAATTCCCTTCAGTAGATACCATCACATAAGCTATACACATTTTTTTTTTTACTGATTGTTTTATTATTATGTCATATCTCATCATACATAATTCCTGTCTGCGGTACTGCTTACGGTTGCTATCAATATGACAGAACAGCTTTCAAAAACAACGTAAGGAAAGCAAAATTTTGGTTTGGCTCATGGTTTGAAGGCATAGATCGTCGATGGGAAAGCACAGGGCAGACTCCAAGGAGGACAGAGTGTGTGGCAAAGATTCACCAGCTCCTCACAACTCACTGCAACGGGAATCAAAGAGGAGATGGGAAGTCAAGGACCCCTGTGCCCTGTAAGGACCCCTGTGCCCTGAGTTATTCATTTCCTCTGGTTAAGCTCCATCTTCCAGTGGTTCTACAGTTTCCCCAAAAGGCAGCTGGGAAGTAAGTATTCAAACATAGGCCTTGGTGGGGGAGTGGGAGGCGTTTTACCCCCAAATGCTTCTGCATCCCACCTGTTCCTTTCATTTAACTTTTGTTCTGACAGGAACCCCTCATTTTTAAAGGATAGTTCACAGCCCAATGGAAGCACTCAAAATCCCTGCAAACAACTAAGGTGCTTATTAGCATGTCAAATAGAATAGATGCTGGCTGCCACTCTCTCAACTCTGCCAGTTCCTGGCTCACCCTGCCCCCTTACCCTGAACTCTCCAGCTCTCCCCTACAGCCATTTTGACTACACCGCTTTCTTGGCATCCTGCCCTCTCGTTCTCCTTACTTGTGGCCTTCCTGTTCTTCTATCTCCTCTTCCCTCTCCATGACCTGCTGGCTCAGCCTGCTGGCAAGGTCCAATCAGGTATCTTGCAGATGCCTCTTCCTCTCATGCTCCCCGCGTATCTATAATAAATGTTCTCTGTGCTGTAGGAGCAGCCACACCCTCCTTCCTTTTCCTTTTCCTTTTCCTTTCCCTTTCCCTTTCCCTTTCCCTTTCCATTCAGGCACATGAGTGGTTCTCTTCTAACTTTCCTTCCTGTTTATAACATGACTCGTCTTCCAGTTTTTATGTCTGTCTTCTGCTAGATACGTATGCTCACTCCCGTATTGAGTTTTCTGAGATAAGGCAAAGGTGAGGGAAGAGAAATAGAAGATGACGGAGGAAGTGAGAGCGGTCAGGGAGTTCTTCCTGTTTTATATGGGCGGTGACACACCCTCTCCCAGGTAAAGGTGAGGTAGTCAGGTGGATTCTGGGAGTGTTTGGCGGTTGCCTCGGCAACAATGTGGGGGTCGCCTAGATGTGATGTCACTGGGTTCAAGCCTGATACCAACAAGGTGGACACCTCTGTCCTCACAGCCTGTGGGACACACCCTCTCTTTACAACTGCAGCAAACTGTCATTCTGTGAGTGTTTGGAGATGTCGTTAGGAAGGCTGGCTGGCTGCACACGCCACTCACACCCAGTCCCTTGGAATCCTGAGGATTGCTTTCCTTCCCTTGCATGCTGTGGTGTGTACCATGGGAATAAGGGCACATGTAAATATTTATGCCTCCCCAAGTAGTAACCATTGACCTAAGGAGGTTTCATAAGGGGAGCTATAAAACTCTCTTCCAATATAACTCAACTGTTATAAAATTTTTAAACGGCCATAATAAGGGCTCTTAACTTTTATTGCCGTAAAAATTTGTAAGTGTTAAATTCTCAAAGCACATTTTAATCATCATAAAAGTTCAGTGCACGGCTCCTTAATGAATAAGAGGGCCACCCAACTCTGTTACAAGCAGTACTATCTGCCAAAAGTCTAGAGTCGAAAGGAAAATTACAGGCATCTAATGTTCTCTTTGTAAATAATGGCAGCCATTGGCAACGATTGCTAGAAATGAAAGATGCCGGTGCATGCTGCTTTGATGCCTCGGAGATCACTGGGCAGCTGTGGCCAGCTCCAGGTCAGAGGGTCCTACCTCCCCAGCTCATTCACAGCAGACACCAGACAGAGCTGACTGCTCGCCTTAGCTTTGAAGGTTCTGATTATAGCCTCTTCCCTCATAGCCCGGGACTCTGGCATCTCTCTGAGCCTGTCTAATGGGAGACTTGTGGGAGAAACCTCAGGTTTCCATTTAGTTATTCAAGAGTAATTTGGCATAGGTGGGATGCTGGAGAGATGGCTCTGTGGTTTAGAGCCCCTACTTCTCTTGCAGAAGATGCAGATTCAGTTCCCACCACCCACAGGGCAGCTAACAGCCATCTGTAACTCTGGTCCCAGGGAAACTAATGTTCTCATCTGTCTAGAGATATTATGTTTACAGCCTAGAAAAGATCTGTTAACAGCAAAAGAAAAAAAAAAACATAACTATGACTGTTCTCCTGAAAGTGCTTGGACACATGTTTGTGAAAGAAGTACAGATGACCACAGTATAGTTTCACACGGTTAAAGCCAAGCCTGGCCATGCTCACCTTCAGGACACTGAAGTTCCAGCACTCTGGGAGTTGGAGGCCTGTCTGATCTACATAGTGAGCTCCAGGCTGGGCAGGGTTACATGATAGACCTTGTGTCCAAAGCAAAGAGGAGAAGGAGGAGGAGGAAGGGGAGGAAGAAGAGGCAGAGGACAAGGGGGAGGGGAGGGAGAGGAGGAGGAAAGGAAGGAAACAAAGAAAGAAAAAGAATAAGACACACATACACAGAGAGAGAGACTGAGGGGGTAGGAGGGAGGGAGGCAGGAAGAGGGAGAGAGAGGAGGAGAGAGAGAGAGAGAGAGAGAGAGAGAGAGAGAGAGAGAGAGAGAGAGAGAGAGACTGACTTAGTAGGCACTAGAGAATAATAATCCCCTCTGACTCCAGAGCGCTATGGTAGAGCAGTGTGTGCAGAGCAAGTGTGGAGGAAAATGAGATATTCCAGGAAGAAGGCTGGAATTCAAGTGGCTCAGAATGACTCCTGTGGGCAGTCAGGTTGGGCTAGAAGGTACAGAGGCGTTGGGAGGAGTGGGAATGCCTGAGCGGCAATGAGGATCTCTGCCAGAGGGTTCATGGAGTGAAGCCATGGAATGGTTCCTGAAGCAAGCACACTCAAGCCTGAAGCGAATGCCATAGGCACCCAGATGACGCCGAATGGCAGATACAATGCTCACTTCATGGGTGGGGACTTCTTGTGTGGAGACAGAGAGTAGAGTACACGACTGTGACTTACAAGGTTGATGAACCGAATACTTGGGTGTGTGAAAATAAGAGTCCTTAGTGGCTTCTGCATGGGAGTGTGATGGGATTCAGATACTGCCTAATCACACAGGAGGGAGAGTGTTCAAAGTTAGCACTTGGGTTGGAAGACAGATCATGAAAATGGAGACCTGAATCCTGCTTATCTTCACAAAGTCTGTGTGCCCGCACAACTTCTGTTTGCGCTAAAAATCATTGAAACCCTGCTGACTGAGTCCAAGTAGAGGGACTGTAAGCTTATTTTATTTTTACTGTTTCTGGTGGTTAATTTGAGGACTTAAAATTCAGTTTCCATAAAAATCATTGTTTTCTTTTAAAAAATATTTATCTTTACCTAAATGAGAAGCCCAGAAGATGGCAGAGATCCCTAGACCTGAAATTGTAGGTGGTTGTCAGCCTACCAGGCTGCTTGGGACTAATCTCCAATCCTCTGTAACTGCAGTAGCTGTTACATCTTGACTGAGACAAGAGACAAGATGGCTGGGACATATCGACAAGCCCTAAAGTCAAATTTTTGAAGTGATCCATTTTCTAAATTTTCTTCAATGTACTTGGTATCCTAACCTGAATGTTTCTAGGCCATGAAGACATGAATCCTTTTTAAAAATTTCATGAAACTTCATCCAGAAATCTTTCATGTGTTTCCCTTGTGACTTTGATGAAGTTCGTGATAATGCCTGGCTAGTGTTATATCTGCTCCTCTGGTACTGTGTCAGTGATCCCATCACCCAGCTCAGGGATATCTAGATTTTCTCATCAGAAGAGCCTTTCAAAGTTTGCACTTTACATTTTGGTCCGTGATCTATTATGAATGAAACTTTGCAATGATGTGCTTGTTATAACTATATAAAAGAAGCTGAGACAAGTTACCCCTAGGAAGAGAGCTTTCATGGGAGAGGTATCATCAAGAGGCGGCCATGGTGGAGCCCTGAAGGGAAAGCAATCCTTCAGTTCCAGAGGATAAATTGAGGTTTCTGACAGTGGTATTTTAAAAGGAGTAAGTACCATACAATATGACCTAGCCTGTGTACTAAAAGTCACGAAGCACTGATCTCAGTAAGGCGGGAATTCAAAGTTGTCATTGGTCTGTGCAGCAGGGAGCAAGGGGTAAGAGGAGAAAGCCCCTGACTGCTGCATGCTAAAGAAGTTCTCTCAGGGAAAGAATGCAGGATAGTGAGGCCCGCTGTGGGGGAAGAGCAGAGGCAAGCCTGTGGTCTGGTTCTTCACACTGATCTCCAGCTTCCCCAGCACTAACTGTTGACAGAACTCTTTACTGTACTGTATAGCCTTTATTTCTATTCTGAGGACTATCTGTATCTGTGCAGCTCTGTCTCTGCCTTCTATTCTTGTCTATTGATCTGTGCATTTTTTTCCCCAGCAATATCACACATCTCAATTATGTTGTTTGACAATAAGTCTTCTGGTTGGATGAAGTCAGCCTTCTGACATTTTCTCCTTCAATTTCATGTTGGATATTAAGATTTCTTTCTGACTCTGTAAAACTTTGTCATCAGCTTGTTGGTGTCTGCCAAATAGTTTCCTGGGGTGTCAATCTGGATTTTATTGATTCTGCAAGGCACGTTTGGAACAACTGTCATCTTGGCATTCCTACCCATCGCCAGGGGCGATTTCACCAACTGCGCATTAGAAGGGACTTCTTGGGGGTCTTCCATCTCTTCTTGTCTCATGAGCAGTTTGTTAGGTTCATGGTCTAACTAATTCTTATCCCAGGGTTCTAATAGTGACAGTAGCATGTTTTATGTTTGGCCCTCATGTTTGCAGAATGGAGAAATGAAGAAAAGTTGTTACTTTCACACGTTCCTTCCATCCTGAGACCTAGACATTCCTGAGGAATGGGAGCAAGCTTCTCTTTATTTTGGATTGGGGACTTTCTCTATGTAAAAGTTTGTCTCATTTGTGAGCACCTACTGTTTTATTTCTCTTTCACAGGCTGTACACCTCTTATCTCCATTTTTTGTCAGATTTCATTAACTAAAGCATCATGCAGAATTTGGGGAAAGACTCATGGGAGCAGATGCCTTGTTGAGTGCCTGATGTTACTATGAAGTTTCTATCCTCTGATCATTTACTATAATGTTAGCTGTTAAGGTGCTCTCTGACAAACAGAAGAAGTCACACTTTATGCTACTTACTGGTTTTCCATAAACAGATGCTATATTGTACCAAATGCTTCATTAATACCCACTGACATGAACATATGCTTTCATAGCTTTCCAGCCTGTTAGCATGAGATATTACATTATCGATTTTCAAACGCTGAATCTCTGGCCAGGTTAAGACAAAGATATGAATTATGTTTTTTAACAATTTTTAAATTTATATGTGTCTCAGTTAGGGTTTTACTGGTGTGAACAGACACCATGACCAAGGGAACTCTTATAAGGACAACATTTAATTGGGGCTGGCTTACAGGTTCAGAGGTTCAGTCCATTATTATCAAGGTGGGAACATGGAAGCATCGTACATGCAAGCATGGTGCAGGAGGAGCTGATGGTTCTACATCTTCATCTGAAGGCTGCTAGCAGAATACTAGCTTCCAGGCAGTTAGGATGAGGGTCTTAAAGCCCACATCCACAGTGACACACCTACTCCAACAAGGCTACACTTTTTAATAGTGTCACTCCCTGGTCCAAGCATATATAAACCATCACAATGTGTATGTATGTATGTATGTATGTATGTATGCCTACATAAGTTTATGTGAACTTCATGTACACAAATACATGAGGCAAGACACGCTCGGTTCACTCAGGAGCTAAGAGAAGCAAGGTGGTGTCCTTAAAAGCAGAGAAAGCAGAGCCATACCAACAGCTCAATGAAACTGTTAGTATCTACTTGGTGTGTGATTACTTTATGCACTGTTTGTTCAATTTGCTAATATTTTATCGAGGATGTGTCACCTGAATTAATGAGAGTCTGTAGTTTTAAGCCTTCATCCATCTTTGGCATGTGGTGACACTGGTCTGATAAAACGTGTAGAAGTTTTCCATCTGCTTCAGTGCTCTGAAGGAGCCTGCACAGAACGGAAACATTTTCTTACTGAAGGATTCATGAAACTCACCATGAATCAAGCACATCCTCATGATTCAGGTTACAGAGATTATGAATAGGTTTAGATGCAACCGATGGCCTACTTCTTCAAGTCTGGGGCAGTCTGTCTTTCAGGGAACTAGTTTATTTCACATCAGTTACAAACTGTGGGTGCATGGCTGTGCATAGTGCCCCTTTGTATTCTTCGTGTTTATGGATCTCAAATGGGAGCCCTTTTATTTATGACATTACTTCCTATCTTTTAGGAGCTAGAGAGATGGTCCAAGAGTTCGTAACTCTTTCCTTTCTTTCAGGGTATCCTGACTGGTTCCCACCATATACTTCAGTGGCTCACAGCCACCTATAACTTCAGTCCCAGGGAATCGAGTCTCTCTTTTGGATTCTAAGGGGGATTATATGATACACATAAGTACACATAGGCATATACACATACATGAATGTATGCTTTAAAATAAATACATTTTAAAATATAATAATTTGTACATTTTTCTTCACCTGTCCAGTGCTTGACCTATTCTAGAGACTTGAGGTCTCTTTCATAAAAATCTTAACTTGGACTCAGTCTCGGAGGCTCCAGCATTACGAGCTAATCACCCCAAACTGCCCCAACTCTTAATATTATCACACTGTGGGTTAGACTGCAATATAAGAATTCAGAAAAGGAGCCATTTATTTAGTCCATTGTGCTGGGCACAGAAGACCATCTTAGTTTCTTGAAATAATAGAGTCTACAAAATGTGGCTTTAAAGAATAAATATTATTTTCTGACACCTCTAGATGTCTACATTCAAGGGACTCTCCTTTGCCTCTTCAGCTCCCAAGAGAATCAGGCCTGTCTTGTCTCTTCATGATATCAGTCTAAGCTCTGCTTCTACCTTTCCAGCTCTGTGTCCTACCAAGTTTCTGTCTCCATTCAAATGATTCTCTTATTAAAGACACTGGGTATCTTGAAATAATGTCTCACACTACTCCAGGATCATCTCCTCAAAGCTAGCTTTGTCTGCAATGACTATATAAATGAGGTAGTTGGGTTAGGGTTTCAACATATCATTCTGGGGGGCATGGTATTAAACTCACAATGGGGTGAGACATTCCAGTGCCAGCCTTTCCATTTTCAGTAGATTTGTAATTATCTAAAAATGAGACGTTACCAAAAAATTTAATCACGTGGAAAGAAGTGGCACTTTATCATTACAATTTCATTACATGACTTTTACTAAGCTTTCAATATTAATGTGACAAAGAATTATTACTAAGTAAGACCGTGAACAAACAGAGTGTGTTGAGATTAAATTGTTACAAAGCACAAGCCAATGAAATGTTTATTGGTCCATATGTCATCTGGCATGAACTAAACAGAATCTCATTTAGAAGAAATGATGTATGCAAGTCCCAACTGTGACACATCAAGAACAAAATTTAGGACAAATTTGGAATTAAGTGGCCTTCCAGTTTCAATAAATAGAGAGTAAATGTGCCCAAGGCCTCTAGTACAATCTGAGCACTCAGTTGCTTGAAGAGTCCCTGTGGGTCTCACACACAGGAACTGTGTCACCTTCCCTTCCCTGATGATAAAAAGCAACCATGATATGCTTCATTTATTTTCTTGAAGGAAATGCCAGGATTTGCCTTGCGGTTTATGCTGTATAAATAAATTTTTGTTGGCCTAGGGGTTTGGCCCAACAGTAGAGTTCTAAGTTAGGACTAGTAGAGTTCTAAGGTAGAATGGCCAGGGATGGATGTACACACTGCAAAGAAAAGATATTTTGGAGCCTGTGATGTTTAGTTTCATGATCAAAGTCTGGAATAACTTGAACAGGGAGTCTCAAGGAAGGACTGTGCCTGTGGTGGGGATTGTCTGCATGGAGATTCTTTCACTAGGTTTATGGAGATGGGAAGGCCCACTTGAAACATGGGTAGTACTATCCTAGGGGCTGGTCCCTGTCCTGAACCAAAAGATATGAACCTGAGAACACACACTCATTTGCTGGCTTCAGACCATGGATATAATGTGACCAGCAACTTCAAACACCTGAGTCCCTTTCTCCTTTAACCTTGCTTTATTTGGAGAATTTTGTTGTTGCACCTAGAAGAGTAAGGCAAACTAAGAGTGTGTTAGTCTGGAAGGTTCTTCCCAAGTGAGAGAGAGTATAAGTGCTCTCAAAATAAGGCATGTGACATCTGGTGGTCAGAGGTAGGATATGAAGTATGAAGCCGGTCCACACACAGCAGCTTGCTTGCATGCATAAACACACTCATACACGTGAACACACAGACATAAACACTCACACAAATCTTTATGTCTCAGGCTATGATAATATTACCTCACGCAAACTGCTTCTCCTTCATGAAGAGAAAGTGCTTTCCTTCGCTCTCACACACACCTGGTTCCTAACCCACACTTTGTCTCTTCCTGGACATGATGTAGTATTGATTCAATCCCATTGTCTTTTGTGTTTAATAACTCATACATTTCATTTTATGCTGTCCTGATACTTCTGGGTGTGGTACCATCCAATAGACCATGATTGACTCCCCCCAGCCACACCCTTAAAGAAAACTGACTCTCCTCCCTCAGGAAGCCATCTGCTGTCAAACGTTTCTCAGCTATGGGTGAGGCTATGGGATGCTGACTGGTTTGATCCTGTGCAGAAATACATCTGCCATGAGATGAAGAGCACTGTCATGCCCAAGAGACACTGCTTTCCCCTAATCCTCCCCTCCACTGGCTCCTACAGTTCCTTCAGCCTCCTCTCCCTCAATGCTCACTGAGTGCTGTGCATGGGTATAGCATCTCTGTCCTGTCTGTGGCTGAGCCTCCACACTCGTTTCTTCTCTGTATTTTGATACTGTCCACAGCACAGAGATACTTCTCTGATGAGGACTGAGAGCTACACTAACCCCAACGCAGGACTGTTCCTCCTTTGGCTCTACAGCAACCGCTAGAGCTACCTGGAGACCCCACATACTTAAAAGGGATAACACCCTGTTGTTTTAAAATAATATTTAACACTTATGACATGTGTAGCAACTCCTAAGACTACTCTTTGTTGTATTAAAAAGTAAATCCAGGTTTCACTATTCCTGGCTTTTCATTTGGAAATTTTATTTTAAGATCTTCAACTCCTCATTCCTTTCTTTCTCACTTTTTGTTGTTGTTGTTTTTTTGTAGAATCAAATGCACACTCTGATATACTACAAAATGTGTGTCATGTTTAACGTTATCCTCTTGGTTCCGCACAGAAAGGCTTGCGATCAGTATCCAGGGAAACCAAGTAACAAACACATCTCCATCTCTTGTCTTCATATGTATGGCTGAAAGCTGAATCTATTTCTATAAAGTAAAACCTGAAGAGTGAAACAGAACATTTTCAAGTATCCCAAATACATGCGCTGGAAGGTTATATTTAATTCATACATATATGTTATCATTTTAAGTGCTCAACATCACGGATGGTATTTTTGTGAACTGAATTTCTCGCTTACTTTCACTCCACAAAGCTAAGCTGATTTGCTATTCCTGAGCATCTCAAACATTTTTAATAGTAGAAGCACAATTCCTTACAGCACAGTGGATTCCTTATGGATTTCCCACTACATACTCTATAGGTTAGACCTTATGATGGCAATAAGAAATATCTTCTGGGGGGCTGGTGAGATGGCTCAGTGGTTAAGAACACTGACTGTACTTCCAGAGGTCACTAGTTCAAATCCCAGCAACCATATGGTGGCTAACAACCATCTGCAATGATATCTGATGCCCTCTTGTGGGGTGTCTGAAGACAGCTACAGTGTACTTACATATAATAAATAAATAAAAATTTAAAAAAAAAAAAAAAAAGAAATATCTTCTGACAGATATTTCTGAGCTGAGAGTTCTACATCTTCATCTGAAGGCTGCTAGAAGATTGTCTTCCAGGCAGTTAGGACAAGGGGCATTAAAGCCCACACCACAGTGACACACCGACTCTAAAAAGGCCACACCTCCTAATAATGCCACAACCTGGGCCAAGCATATTCAAACCACCACAGCCCCTCTTTTCAACTGGGACAACTAAAAAGAGGGTAAGAATCATTTCCAGGGTCACATGAATGTTGAATGGATGGGCATGCATATTAACCTGCATTTCATTGCCTGCTATGCTAGCCAGGCTGTGTGCTATGAGATTTATCGAGAGACTAGATAAAGCCTGTTGGCTTAATGACAACAACTCAGTGTGTGTTCTCAGACATGTGGTAAGGAACTTCCTGGGCTGTGATACCTGCAGTCTTTGCAAGTATAGCTCCTAGTATTACAATTTTGGGAATCAGCTTTCCTGAACCTTGGGAATTGGCCCAATGCCATAAAGCACTGGGATCAGACCATGCCTGCAGTCATAAGAGCACTTGTGTGTTACACTGCCCTCTAATGGACAGCTGCAAGGAAGACAAATGTGAGGACAAGGTAGGAGGCAGAGGCCAAAGAAGGAGGGAAGACTGTCTTGGAGGAGAAGGCATAGTGGCTGGTGGCTTAAGGTAGCTAGCTAGTCAAGACCTTGCAAGCAGAAAGCTGGTCGATCACATGTCTGCAGGCAGGAAGCAGAGAGCCAGGACTGCTGACACTCATCTCCTCTTGTCTTATTATTCACTCCAGAACACAGGTCATGGAGCAGATACTTCCACCTCCAGAGTGATTCTTTCCACCTCAGTTAACCTGTCTAGGCAAACCCTCAGCGGTGTAGCCAAAGGTTTATCTCATAGACAGTACTAGATTGTTAAATTGCTGATATATACTGACCAGCATAGCATCTAGGTGGAGCAACAGCAGATATGTGAACCTTCACACCAAAAACCATATGAGCAAACCCAGAAGACAAGATTGATACGAGCTCCTTCTAGAGAGGATGTTGCTGGGAACCCCTGCCTTGGGGAAAGTTCTTTACAGCATTCCAAAGTATAGATGGCCATTGGGAAATCTCTGCCCCAAGTCTTTGGCAGGTTGGGTTGCTTCCTACTGAATATTCACACTTATTGCAGGACAGAGCAAACTCCCTTCTGTCTGCATTGTCCTGGGGAAAGGGTCCCTGACCAGTGAGAGAAGCCTCTTTCCCCTAAAATGCCCTGCCCTGGGGATGTGTGTGTGTATGTGCTAGTGTGCTATCTTGGCATTCTCTGGCTGTGGGAATCCTCAGTTGAGAAGATGCCTTCATATAGGCAAGCCTGTAGCGTAACAGTTATGGTTTTGCTGCTGTGAACAGACACCATGACCAAGTCAACTCTTATAAGGCCAACATTTAATTGGAACTGGCTTACAGGTTCAGAGGTTCAGTCCATTATCATCAAGGTAGGAGCATGCTAGTGTCCAAGCAAGCATGGTACAGGAGGAGCTGAGAGTTCTACGTCTTCATCTGAAGGCTGCTAGCAGAATACTCACCTCTAGGCAGCTAGGACTAAAGTATTAAAGCCCACACCCACAGTGACACATCTGCTCCAACAAGGCCACAAATGCCGCTCCCTGGCCCAGGTATATACAAACCATCACGGGCACTTTCTTAGTGATTGATGGAGGAGGACCCAGGTCATGGTGGATGGTGCCACCCTCGGCTGGTGATCCTGGGTTCTATAAGAAAGCAGTCTGAGCAAATCATTTGGGGTAAGCCAGTAACAAGACCCCTCCATAGCCTCTACATCAGCTCCTCCTGCCTGGGTCCTGTTTGAGTTCCTGTCCTGACTTCCTTCTCTGATGAACAGTAGTGTGGACACATTACTAAATCAATCCTTTTCTCCCAGCTTGTGTTTGATTGTGGTGTTTCATTACTGCACTGGTAGCCCTAACTAAAACACTGGCTGTGCAAGCCACCTCATCCTGAAGCCTGGTGTATACCTTCCTAGGAAAGATTAGAATTTTATTTCACCTATCAACCTAGTAGACAGAGAGCAAAGAATCTAAGAGAAAGTAAACATCCTAGACTGTGTCTTAGTTTCTTTTTCTGTTGCTGTGACTGAAACAAAAGTGACCTAAGGGATATTATTCCAGTTCACAGCTCTGTGTTACAGGCATTCAGGCTCATCCTGGATCAGTCTGTGTTATGGTCACGATAGCTCATCCTGGTTCACTCTGTGTTACAAGCATTCAGGCTCATCCTGGATCACTGTGTTACAGGCATTGTGGTTCATTCTGGCTTACTCTGTGTTACAAAAATCATGACTCATCCTGGCTCTAAGAACCAAAATTCCTACCAACAATTTTAACTAGAAATATTCAATATGTGTGTGTGTGTGTGTAAACTTGTAGCTAATAAAAAAGAATAAACTATCAACTTTGAACAAGAGAACACTGAAAAGGACAGAAATAGATTCAAGGAACAGATCCTCCATCAGGGGAGGAGGGATAAAAGCTCAAACGATGGCCTTGAAGGAATGATGGCCACCATGACTGATAAACACTTGCATCTCACTGGTGAATACAGAGCCGTGGGGACCACCATTCTTATGACTGGTTTTCAAGGGCAAAAGGAAGTCTTCCACTCTACGGATAAACACGGGGGTGACGGGATACACAGAGAGGCTACGGTGGTTTAGTTCTCTGAAGTTCAGAGATCCAGAATAGATTGTGATTCTTGGTAGAAAACAGTGTCTTGTGAAATTAAAGCCAAGCAGAAGCTGTCAGCACAGACTTTAAGTCAGAACAGCATAAGGACTGCCCAGGTAGATTTCTGTGGAGGACAAAGATTGACTGAATAGATTTTGGGGAGATGAAGATAAGCTCACCTTGCTCATTGAGACCTCACCCCATAGACTTGGACACTTCAAGAAGATGGGCACAGCAGCTGGCGGTAGAGAGCGACCAGTATTAGTAGGCAGGGCTCTGCAGCTACTCAGGGAATGAGGCCTGGGCTTAGGAAAGAGCATCAGTGTTGGGGCTGGGGCTGTGACATCACAAGACTCAGTGGGGCATTTTCCAACCTGAAATCTCCACAGATTATTTCATATATTTGTCTAAAAACATATTGTGATTCCCTCCAAAATCTCTCAGCACTGTGTCTGATAAAAACTATTTCTATTTCTGGGTCAAAAGTGAAGAGAACGTTTCAAATGTACTTTTAATCTTAAACCTTTAACGTTAACTAATTTTTTTGTTTGTTTTCATACAGGCTGGAGCCAACGTCCTTCTGCAAGACGTGAATGGGAATATCCCTTTAGATTACGCCGTCGAAGGGACAGAATCTAGTGCTATCCTGCTGGCCTATTTGGATGAAAATGGTAGCCCAACGCTTCCTTTTATAAACTCTCCATAAAGCAATGCATTGGTAGAACTGTAAACATGTTCTTAGAAAAATACATATATTATTTCAGACTGTGCTGTCTCCCTTGAGGATGTAACACAAGGCAGTTTCTACCCCCTTATATTCATTGCTGGTTTAGCCAATGTTGACTTTTGCAAACTGGCTGGCACCTGCTGGGGAACAATGAAGGAGCCCCAAACAGATTCCTGGGCTCCATAATTGGTAGGACTGGTTTTGTAATTACGAATTCTCCTCCCTAGAGATAGCAAGACGAGTGAACCATACAATTGAATTTTGAGCTAATGAGAGGAAGGTCACCTTGAGTGTATTCTCCAGTGCCAGGTGATCCCTGCAGGAATTGCAAGCCAGCTCATGGAAAACTAGAGACAGCAAGGGCAGTGTGTACATCCCAGAATCCACAGTAACAGTTAGAAGCAGAAACACCATGAGGAGAAAGCCCAGGATCAGAGAGAGGGCTGTCCTGAAGAAATGGGGCTGAACCCTGTGTGTCACTCACCAGGACATTGATGACATAGCCCCAGCATGAACCAGTGAGTCAGCTCAGTGAGGGGGGGGATGGGAGCCACTGCTGCCTCACCTGGGGATGAAGCTTGGAAGAGCAAATCCCACCCCTCCTCTTTTCTTTTTGAAGATTAAATGTAAATAACTACTCTGGTAGTCAAGCCCCTTCAAGGATTTGCTGACCAGAGACAATGTTCTGGTGTCTTCCAAGCCTCTGTGGGCTGACTGGTGCTCCTTTGTCTTCTTTGGAGAAGCACTTAGCTCCTTCCCAGCATGCTTTGCTTCCTCCAGCACAATTGTCTCAAAGGTTTATTTTGAGGATGGCATAGAATAATAATTAGTGCTTAGCAGCCCCGATTTTTAAACGGAGAACTAGTCTCATTAACTTAGAAAGCAAGGCAGGAGTGACTGCCCCCGAGGTGAAGGCCACCAAGGCAGGTCTGGGGCCGAAGCAAGCTCCAGGGGAGGCATGGAGCATCTTGAACTGCCCACTCCGAATCTGTGTAGCACAGGAGTCAATACTTCTCCTTAAGACCCTCCAGACTCCTGAGCAGGAGAACTCCCTTACTGGGTACAAGAACCCTTGGCTGTGACTCTCTGGAGAAAAGTTAATTAGTTTTATCAGGAACAAAATTCCAGGTGATGTGAGTTTCCCAGTGGGCAGTTCAGGACTCAGACCTTTGAAGGGCTTCCCAGGCAGGATAGAGTTCTGACTTTGTATGAAAACTGCAGGGGAGCCTGAAGTTAACTTCTTTGTATTACTAGAAAGTGACCCAAGTGTTCTTATCACGGACATAGCAATGGTGGCTAGAGTGACAGGCAACTCAGTGATGGGCCTGTGCTGGTTCCCCACACGTAGAGACCTCCAAACCATCAACTTGTACATGATAACTGTGTTCAGTGTTTTGTGTGTGTGCACATAGCCAAAAAAGGGAGGTTTAAGATTCCCCTAGAAATAGCCAAACGAGATAAGAATAATGGCAATATCAGTGGACATGTCAATATGTCAGGGGGAAAGTCTCAGGATCCCACCTGTCTTAGTCAGGGTTATACGGCTGTGCACAGACAACATGACCAAGGCAACTCTTATAAAGGGCAACATTTAATTGGGGCTGGCTTACAGAGTCAGAGGTTCAGTCCATCATCATCAAGGCGGGAGCATGGCAGCATCCAGGCAGGTATGGTGCAGGAGGAGCTGAGAGTTCCACATCTTCATCTGAAGACAGCTAGTGGGAGACTCACTTCCTACTTCCCGGCAGCTAGGATGAGAGTCTCAAAGACCACACCCATAGGGACACACCTACTCCACCAAGGCCACACCTTCTAATAGTGCCACTCCCTGAGCCGAGCATATACAAACCATCACACAACCCCTAAGCAAAGCACTATGGGTAATTAAAGACTACTGGGAGGAGACTTAGGGATGAGCCCCACTACTGGTTGTCCAATGCAGAGTGGTCAGCCTTAAAGCTATACACGCATAGACAACAGAAACAGACTCAGCAGGTTGTGTGTGTGTGTGTGTGTGTGTATAAGTACATATATAGACATATATGTAAGTACATACATATATGCTACATACATATATGTATGTAACAATAATAATCAAAGAAATAGAGGCTATCAACTTGTAAATGAAGGGGCTATGAGAGATGTTTAAAAGAGAGTAGCCAGGAGGACTAGAGGGAGGGAAAGGAGGAGGGGATTTCTAAGTTTCAATATGTAAACCCCACCCCAATAAAAGGTGGTTAAAAGTAAATTATGGGCTCTGAAGAGACGGCTGAGTAATCAAGGGCACGTGTTCTTGGTTGTTCTTGTAGGGGACCTGAACCAGATTCCCAACACACACGTTGGCTCAAAATCATTTGTGGATCTAGGGAATCTGATGCCCTCTTCTGGCCTTTCTGGGTACTGCATACGTGTGGTGCATATACACGCATGCCATGCAAGCAAATACAAATCACCCACACACACACAAAGTAAAACTTTAAAGCTATAAATCATCACAGACTAGGGGTGTAGCTCAGTTAGTATACTGCTGGTTCAGGGCCCAGCACGAGGTACGCCAGGTGTGGTGGAGCACACCTGTAGTCTGACACATGCAGGTGGTAAGGGGAATATAGGGAATTTGGGTCACCTTTGGCTACCCAGTGAGGGCATATGAAACCCTTTCTCTAAAATAAATTAACAAATTAAACAAATAAAATACAGAAGAATTAAGTCAAATAAAACTCCAAATTCTGAAATACCTGAGCAGTATCTCTCATTCACCCAGAGAACCTTTCCTAGTGACTGTCTTTCCTTTTCTCGATCCCTTCCTAAGGCCACAAAACAGCCTCAGTATCTCCATCTGCAAATGTGTTAGCATCTGTAATAAGCTCCCAGCCCACCAAAGTACTTTGTTTAATGGCAAAGCTTAGGGTTTTGTTTTTTTTTTTTTACAAAATTGGTATTTTTCATCATATATAAAAAACAAAAGCAACTTCCTTCCCTTGGGAGGCAGATGCAAATGTTGGTTGGGAGAGAAACGAGATAGTTCATGACTCTGCTTCTGAGAAAAGCTGTCACCGCTATGGCTGTCATGATCGGTTTGTAAAATGCAGGTTTGCTGGAACGAGCTCAATTTAATACCTCTTCAATTTTTAATTCTGTTCCGTGCTTGTCACTGCTGCGGCTGTGACCCAGCCCCTTCCGTACACCCTCCTTCCCCTCCTGCACAGCTGCTGCTGCCCTTGTCAGAATCCCTCCTGCTTATCCATGTCACCTCCTCCGCCCCCTGTAAACACTGTCCTACTCCATTTATTTTCCACCCCCTCATTGGTGCACCGGGACTTATCTGCTGTGGCAGCAGGGACCGAAGCCATCAGGAGTTTCTAATAGGCTGGGATGACATCTTTGCCTCTTGTCATTTCTACACCCCACGATTCTTTGCAGGTGCTTTCCATCCTGGATGCACCCAGCTCTGCAAAAAATCCCCATTTCAAATCAGATCTACTGTGCTGTCACATCAGGGCGCAGGGGGCAGAGAGGGCAGGAGACATCGTGAACAAGTTGATTACATAGAAAGTCTCTGTTGCAAAGTTCTAATTGTGCTGTCACCGCCGACTTACACTGTAAACAGGCCACAGCAATTAACCTCGGCTCGGTGCCTCGGGTTCCAGGACTGTAAAAGGAGACCAGCGTAGGAGCTGATTGAGCATTTGATGAATGCCTCATCTTTGCACAAGGCAAACCAGCTGGGCATGCAAGGAAAGAAATCCGTTCTAAAATGAGCCTCTGGGGGAAGGAAGAGCCCAGGGTAGAGCTCAAGGTGCCCAGGACAGAAAATAGGCATGAAAAAAACCCTGCCTCTCTCTCCCTCTCCCTCTCCC
>NW_021604615.1:5043935-5057000 GCF_004785775.1 Grammomys surdaster
GTGTGTGTGTGTGTGTGTGTGTGTGCATGCATGGCCACACATATCTGTATCCATACATGGAAGTATATACATATCTATTCAGCCATCTACCCATCTACCTACCTACTAGCATTCATTTATCCAGCCACCTGTGTGTATATATATATATATGTTTGTATATATCTGTGTGTGTGTATGTGTGTGTATGTATATATATATACCATCTATCTATCATCTATTTATCTATCAATCATCTATCTATCATCTATCAATCATCTATCAATCTTCTATCATCTATCTATCTATCTATCTATCTATCTATCATTTTTCTCTGGTACTTTTCCACCTACCCTCTCCCTTCTTTCTACCCTTTTAGGAACGAGTAGATTGTCTGCCCTGTTCCTCAACTATACGATGCTAAGCTTCCTGCCCATGGAGAATCCCCCTGCAGTAGTTGCCTTGAGATTCCTAAACTTTCCTTCAGAGATTTATTTCTCTGTTCTTTGAAATCATCTCTCTGTGACTTTGCATGATGTTGGCGCACTAACAAAGTCTCTCTTGACGTGGTCTTCTCGTACTTCCCTCCCTCCTCTTGAAGCTTCCTCCCATGGTACCGTGGGGTACCCTACTCATATTCTCAGCTCTGCGCCTGTTGACTGTTTCTGGTGTTTGTCCTTAAGAAGCATCCTTCTGTGAAAGGACAATGTGGGGACTGAGTGAGCTCAGCCTTTGCCTGCTTTGGCTGTTCCCCATCTCAGAACTGTGGCCCGACTGTCTTCTGAAATTTCTGATCTACCATGACACGAATATGAATGTCATCTTATTTTTGCCAGTCCCTCTTGTCCCATTATCACTAAGTCTTATGACACTTGCTTCTTTGACACCTCTAGACTTTGTCCATACCTTCACCAATCACGCTGTTTCTGCCTTAGCTAAAACCCTTCCATTTCTAACGTGTGTGTCGATGCAGTGGCTTCCAAGCCTGCTCTCCCTTCCTCCTTCAGAGCCCCCCAGCAAACTCGGCTCGTCAGTATCTTGCTGTTTATTTGCTCAGTGAGATTTATTGAAGATCCTTTTCTGGCACTGGCCCTTTCAGAATCCCACATAGTCAAGGGGGGCGGGGGGCAGCACATTCCAGTCTGCATAAGACAGTACCCTAATGGCTGCTGTTCAGGTGCCAAGACAAGGGTAGGTGGGAATGTCAAGCCTTCACAGCCTGCTTGTGATTAGTTCTCTGTGCTGACACCACTGTTAGGGTTTTGCTGGCCCAACTCTGCAGCCTCCCTCGGTTTTCTAGGAAGCTTGCCATGGAGATCCAGTGAGCTAAGCTTCAGTCCTTCGAGTTAAGAAAACACATGCTAAAAGCATGCTGTGATCTGTCAACAACCTTTCAATGTCTCTTTAGGTCGGCTTGCTTGTTGGTTCAGTTTTCTTTTGAGGACAAAATTATCTGTTAGGTTTATTCAAGTGATGATTCAGGGATGTCATAGAGAAGAAAAACAAGGGTGTGAAAGTTTTTTGGACACTGAATATTGGTGTGTGAACATCACACAAACCTTCAAAGGAAGGAAGACTTAACTTTTCCTGAGACCTCTGCAGAAGGCTTCTTGGAACTAACTCTCCATAAATGTTAGGGGAGGGGCTGGGATGGCTGAGAATCACATGGGCTCCTGTGAGAAGGGTATGAAAAGGCAAAGCCCTTGGAGCAGCAACGGAAGAGAGATAGTGCAAAGTCCCCTTCAGCTCAGGGATTGTTTTGGGGACAGGTCAGCTACAACACACACACACACACACGAAGACACCACCCATGTGACATAGCCTCACACAAAGACACAAAGGAGCTTGAGTCACCAGGCAAGCAACGTGTCTTTGAGAATGGGAGTTGAACAAAGTTAGACAGGTATTAACACAGTTAATAAACAAGTTAATGAAAGTGGCACTGGAATCCATAACCATCAAAGATGACCGAGCAACAACTATGGTGTCATATAACTTGTGAGTTTGGGGTAACAGATCTTGCTTCTTATTTCTTAAATTTAAAGAAATACCAGATTTCTCCCAAATAATAAATCTAAACAATTTTTAGGCTTACTCATTAGAGAAAATAATATGAGCATAAAATTAAATTTCTTTTAATATTAAAAAAGGGAGAAAGGAGACTGAGCCCCTTCACCAACCCTGTCTGGGTTTAAGGGGAGGAGGAAGAGCTCTGCCATCTTGGTTGCTCTGTTCAGAAGTTAAAGACACTTGATTGATGTGAGGTGACAGATTTGTGTTGTATTGGCTTAACGAAAAGGGACTTTTTTTTTTCTTTTCTAAAATTATAACAAAAATCTAAGAATCACACTTTGGTTGGCACCATGTTTGATTCAAAATTGAGTTTAAATCAATATAATGTCAAAATATTCCCTGGTGGTATCCTGGTAACAGGAATGAGAAATAGGCTGTCTGCCTTACTGTGTTGAGAGTAGCCGGCCTTCAATGAAGGGTTTCCTACCTCTGCGTTTCAGCCTGCATGTTTTGTGTTTGCTGCAATCTACGGTCAGATTTAATTTTAATTAGATGTCTAGGCACATGTCCTGGAGGTGCACAAAAGTAAACAGTGCATGCAGCATTGTGGAATTTCACCAAGTTCTGGAACCTTGGAGGTATTCATCACTTCCTCTGCAAACCTCACTGCTGACGTCCATGGAGCACTTCTGAAAATTAAATCACATGTGAAATTCCATCATCCTACAAACGAGAATGAAGTGACAGTTTTAGTTTGTTCCTGCAGACCTCAAATGCCCCATTACCAAAGGAAGTCCCGTTAGTTTTTCTGGTATGGCATGCGGTTACATGGTGACCTGGTGAGGCATGACCAGGATGCTTCTGGTCTGGGTTTCCGTTGACACAGCTCCACGCTTTGACAGAATAGTAGTCAACCAAAGCTCATTTTCAAGAGCCCCTGCTAAAGAGCTCTGTGTGAGCCATGTGTTAATTCACTCCAGTAAATGATAAAATAGCATCTGCACGCCCATTCTTTTGAGACGACAAGTTATCCGTCTGTAGTAACACAGAGCAAAATCGACATGCACAGCTGAAAAGCCCAGACAATAGGCTTCTGGGTATTCTGCTTACTTTCCAACTCAGGTTCAGAGACAAGCCTGTGGAAAACAGACATGGGGAGCTCACTGAGGAAAAGAAGACGTGCAAACAGCCCTAGTTACTACTTACTGACTGATAATGCCCCGACCTCTGCCCCCGAGACACATCGTGAGGCCTGTAAACTGTAGCCCGGTGTGCTGGGGCACATTATTAACTGCAGCACTCGGGAGGCAGAGGCGAGTGGATCTGAGTCAAGGGCCAACCTGGTCTACAAAGTGAGCTCCAGGACAGCCAAGGCTACACAGAGAAACCCCATCTTGGGGAAAAAAAATACCTGTGCATTGTGACCTTGGCCCCTTGGAATTTGTTGTTGCCCCAATGGCTGAGGAGGATGCTGAAGCCATGACAGTAAAATGACTTTCTCACAGTCTGAGGAAGTGAGCCTCATGCAGAGCTGATTGTGCCAGGAGCATCACCATGGGCATGGTGTTTGTATCCACTCTAGTATGCTTTCCTTGGGTTGTTGGCAGTAAGATTCAACCAGCTAAGACAGACTGTGTTCATGACAATGGTTAGCTCACAACCAACACTTACAAGTAGACAATATCTCACTGTCATCACCATCAGAACCATCATCATTGCTGTCCCTACCAATATGGCTGTCATTCTTACCATCAGTCAAAGCTATCATATTTACCACCATCACCACCACCACGACCACCACCATCATCACCATCACCACCACCATCACCATCACCACCATCATGACCGCCATTGTTTTTTTTTCCTCTACTTAGAAGCAGAAGGAGGAACCATATCCTCTCCTGTTTGGAACCTTATTATTCAAATGGATGAGGATCATGAAGCCCCAGAAACCATTCTCAAAATAGAACCAGAAAATGAATATATCTCACACTGGATGTATCAGAAGCATGACCTCAGTAAATGTCTGTATCTACAAAGCAGTGATAGGAACAAGGAATTCGTAAATGAGAAGATGAGTTAGATCAGGATTGTGCCATTCTAAAATCTCAGGGAGAAATGAACGCTGATGAAAGCTGTGAGCTGATGTAAGGGCACGTGAGCCAATGCTGTCTGTCAAGGAGCTGCTGTCCCTCAGTGTTGGATGTCTGTCCTGACATGAGTAGCCTTGACCTGTTCAGTTGGAGAAGTCTTCTAAATTTATATCCTGAAATGGTTTCACACATACAGGAAAGTTCCAGAGTCCTGATAAAGGATTCCCAAATGTGACTTGAAGCACAACTGTGATGCCAGCACCAGTGCTGTATAGAATGTCCGTCAGAACTCTGTTACGTGAGTGGACGGTGCTGTGAGCTTCAGGCTTTGTTCGTATGGTGTTGGCTTCTCAGCAGAAGTATTTTGTTTGTCCAGGACTCTGAATTTATGAACAAGTGTTTCTGTGAAAATAAACTAACCAAAAACACCAAATGGCTTGGCATCTTCTTCCAATCTAATTTAAGTACTTGAAGATACTTTTGACTAGTATATGTATATACTAGTATATTAATTTACACCAACATACTAAGTATATTAGTCTAAAAACTTAGGTTCCTGAACAGTTCCTGAACTGTTCCATAACAGTTCCTGCTATGTGCAAACATGTACAAACCTATACAAACATGGAGGAAATGACCAGTCAAAAATTAAGTTTTAATAATTATTATTAGAAGTAGGCAGGCTATAATTATTATTGGCAATAGGATATGTTCAAAGATGAACAGGTTTCAAGGAGGAAGGCTCTGAAAGAGGACTGTGTTGAAAGACGACCTTGTCCTGAGTCCCAGTATCTGGCTTGGTACCAATGGGTCTTCTTCTCCCAGGGGTGGACCTCAACTCGCTGCGCCAGATGAAACTACAGCGGCCCCTGAGTATGCTAACAGACGTCAGGCACTTCCTAGCTTCAGGAGGAGATGTCAACGAGAAAAACGATGATGGAGTAACCCTGGTGAGTCCACACTTGGGTCTCAGAAATCATTTATGTAGGGAACTGAAGTTGATTCTAAAACATGTAATTGGATACAATCTACTGTTCAAAGGGCATCTCATCATAAAATACTCATATACTCTTTGAAGATATGTTGGAAAGCATAAATATGTAAAGAAGAAATACAAAATATTTATACCACAGCCCAGAGGAGGCTGGTAAAAATACGTTGATGCTTTTTTCAACCATTTTTCCATATGCCACTCTTACATGTTTAAAATAAATATTATGTGCTATCTGTGGACTAGGAATGTGCAGGGTGTCTGGTTTCCTTTCCAGTGTTTCCTTTAGTTTTGCTGTTGGTTGAGTTACTGGGTGAGACTCAGGGCTTGAAAGAATAATACTCTAAGCACAGTCTGCATGACCTTGGTGACAGGGCTTGTAGATACCCCTGTACATTACTCTGAACATCTACTTCCGCCTGTTTGAAGTTCTGTCTGTGTAACTCAGAAAGAGTTGGCCAGAGGCCTTCAGTCCACCTTGTGACTGGATAAATTGTTTTTATTGTGACTTTAGTGGCATCAGTGCTAGATCCACTCTCCAACAATTTATCCATCAGCCCAGCAATGTCTGTTTTAGCTCAGATTCTGGGCATCTAGTCTTTCCCATGACTGGAACCAAAACCTATAGGAGCTACCTGCTTGGGCTGTTTGTGCTGGACCCTATCTATACACCTCTGGGTTTCCAGTTACTTCTAATACAGAGAGACACTCAAGTGCTGCTGCATGCAGATGCATAGCCTGTCCTAAAATGATATTAACCAGCTCAGACAGACAATAAAATTTCACCAACACCCCAGGAGCCTCCAGAATTCCTGCAACACATTTCCTGCTTCTGTGTTTGCTTTTGAATCACACTGTTCAGCACCAGAGGTGGTCCGTAAATCTGAGAGCCACTCTGCAGATCTTTGACAGGTGGATTTAGTGGGATAGCACCTTCAGCAGCTCAGGTGACTGTCAAGGGAGCTCAGTGGGGACTAGGGGTTACCTGGGAAAGTGCTCACAGTTAGTCATAAGGGAAACAATGGAAAAGCATGATTCATTTACAATTTGTAGTGTTTCTTTCACAATGTGCTAATAATGACTTACACAAAATAATAAAACTACATACCCAAGCTTCTTAAATTTTACACTGTCATGTTTCAGATCTAATGCTTTATTAAATAGTTCTGCCTAAACTATTGAACAAATAATGATGTGACTACTTTTTTCACAATGGGAGAATAACAAACGCATCCACATTTCAGCTACACATGGCATGTGCCAGCGGCTACAAAGAGGTGGTGTTGCTCATCCTGGAACATGGCGGAGACCTCAACGGGATGGATGATGGGTACTGGACGCCCCTGCACTTAGCAGCCAAGTATGGCCAGGTAAGATGATTTTCTAAATCCTTTCTGAAATGTTATTGAACAATTAACAAAAGAAAACTTTATGCTTAATTTTGATTTGCCTCCAATTTATATGCTAATCATTATATAGTTTGACTCCTAATGGCATTGTCTTACTATACAAATAATTTAATAAGAAAAAGGATTTACTTTCCCAAGGGCTCTGGAAGGGTCACCCTCCTTTGAGCTCTGTACATCACAGCCAAGCTCATTGGAGAAGCACTTGGCAGCCTTAAATGTCCTTCACAGAATTAATGCAGCTTCCATACTGTAATGTGGTGAGCCAATTACAGGAGTCGCTTAGTGTTCAGTTTGTTTTTTCACTTTTTAGATATAAAGTGAAATTATATTTTATATCCCGTTTTACTCTGTAAATGACCCTTCATTTTAATGAATAAAAGATGTTGAATTAACGCCGTGTGTGCTGCTGTGACCAATTACACAAGAACAGCACCTTCAATGACTAGATATTTGTTTTGGCTCAAGGACATTGAGGGGTCAGTCAATAGCTGCCGGGGTCCACACACTCAGGCAGAATATAGTAGTAGCAGAAGTGTTTGACACAGGGGTATCTTCTCTGTACGTTCCCGAACCATCTGTTCCAATTCCATAAGCAAATTGAAGAACTATAGGAAAATGCTTTTATCTGACTTAAAATAATTACAATCCAAAAGAATGAGAAAATGGACAGAGAAGAATCTTTACCCCCTCATATTGGCATGTTAGTGTGTGATAGGTGTGATATTTCAACAAAGAACTCGGTTTCCATATTTGCCTCCTTCCAAAAAATGACCGCTGAACACCTTGCAGTTAATGATCACAGCTCCCCAGAAATAGCTCACCCCAGCCTGGATGTCAGCTGTTCACTTTGTACAAATAAAACTTTTCAGGAAGTGTGTCCCAGCTCACTGCTGTCTTGGCATAGAGCTGATGACCTGAGACCCTGACCTGATACCAGTCAGTGGTCCAGTGAGACTCTCAGGTGCCAGAGCCTGAGGCCACAGGCTTCAGTGTCTACTGACCCTACCCACCTGATCCGTGTGCTCACACAGGCTTCCTGACTGTGAGTACACATGAGGAGCTTATCAACTAGCTGTGCTGGCCAATAAATGATCTTATCCGCAATAAGTGTTAAAAAGGAAAGCAGTGTTCTTGTTTAAGATACTTTTTCAGAGGGATTTCTGGAGTTTTTCCTGCTAGGGGTGCAAATGCTTTGCAGTATTTCAACAACTGTATTGCTCATTTTTTTTTTAGACAAATATTTCATATACTCTTCGGTTTCTAAGACATTCAAGTAGTATATATTTTCTGGATGTGATTCTATTCCAAACTATCTTTTTCATTAATTTATTTATTCACTTCACATCCCAATTGCAGACCCCCCCTCCCAGTTCACTCCTTAGAAAACCCCTTCCCCTCCCAGTCTTAGAGGAGAATGGGGACGACCTCCTGGCTATCACCCTGCCTGGCACACCAAGTCTCTGCAGGATTAGGCATATCCTCTCCCACTGAGGCCAGACAAGACAGCCTAGTTAGGGGAGCTGGATCCACAGACAAGCAACAGAGTCAGGAACAGCCCCCACTCCAGTTGTTGGGAGACTTGTATGAAGACCAAGCTGCATATCTCCTACATATATACAGGAGGCCTAGGTCAAGCCCATGTATGCTCTTTGGTTGGTGGTTCAGTCTCTGGGAGCCCCCAAGGGTCTTGGTTACTCCAAACTATTTTAAAGTTGGCAGTTTAGCATAAATATCTTTGTACAGAGAGCTTGTTTTTTCATATTATGGCTAGTAATACTTTAACAAACTAGTATTTTCGTTCTGGAACCAGATCATTTCTGTGACTTTGATGAACGGCTACAGAGAATTTAAAAAAAAAATGGATGCAAAATGCCCAAAAGTAAATTATCTCTCCACAAAATATCATAAAAGGAAACATTAATGTACAAAATGTCCTTTTCAGATCCTTGGGAGTTAAGCACTGTTTGATAAATAGATTTTCCTAATATATAAATTCTGGAGTAGTTTGGCTGCCTGATGAGTTCTGAGAAGAACCTGGGAATAGTAAGAATGCCAAGAACAATGTTACCCTCAGTCTCCCACCACGTCAGGAGCCTCGAGAGGGCAGCAACCCTGTGCATTAAGTAATTCATTGATGAGCTCTTAGTACCCTGGGTACTTACTATTCGTCCTTGGTGCCCTGGGTCCTTACTGATAGTCCTCAGTGGCCTGAGTACTTACTGATTCTGGTCCTTAGTACCCTGGGTATTTTTGTTAATGTGTCCTCAGCATCCTTGGTATTTACCTATGTGATCTCTGTATCCTGAGTACTTACTGATGGATCCTGCATGGTATCACTGATAAAAACTGTCTTTATGCTGCAGACAACCCTGGTGAAACTCCTTCTGGCACATCAGGCAAACCCCCACCTTGTGAACTGCAATGGGGAGAAGCCATCAGGTAGGTTGTAGCAGGCTGGGAGCCTCTTTTTTTGACATGAACACTACTACTCATTCATCACTCGTGCAGCCAGAAGTATGAGTGGGCACACACACACACACACACACACACACACACACACAGAGACAGAGACAGAGAGAGACAGAGAGAGACAGAGAGAGACAGAGAGAGGAGGGAGAGGGAGAGAGGAGAGAGAGAGGGACAGAGAGAGGAGAGAGAGAGGGACAGAGAGAGAGAGAGAGTGGGACAGGGAGAGGAGAGAGAGGGACAGAGAGAGGAGAGAGACAGAGAGAGAGACACAGAGAGAGAGAAAGACAGAGACAGAGACACACAGAGAGAGACAGAGAGAGAGACAGAGACAGAGACACACAGAGATAGAGAGAGAGAGAGAGACAGAGAGAGAGAGAGAGAGAGAGAGAGAGAGGGAGAGAGAGAGAGAGAGAGAGAGAGAGAGAGAGAGAGAGAGAGAGGAGAGAGAGAACCATGGTTCTCCTCCCTGTGCTGTGGGACGCTGATAGCAGTGGGTAAAGCCAGTCTGCCACCGCCTACCTTTCACATAGCTTTGACACGCCGAGCTTCACATCATCCCAGAAGCTCTGACTCCAGTCTCCTTTGTTACTTTGTTGCCAGCCACTCACCTATTCTGATACTTATTCTAACAGTGTTCTCAGTGTGAATACTTAGACTTAAACACAAACTAATATAGTCTGGTGCTAACTTAGATCACCAACCCCTTTGTTTCAGAAGGTTAAATGCTTCTGAAGTCTTCTGTAATCTTCTTTGCCACTAATATACTCCTAAATCTAATGCTCTTAGTTCTGTAGCTTTTAGAATTTAACATCTGCTACTTCTCATTGCTATTTTTGCCATATTAATAGGAGAGTTCAAATAACAAAGAAATGTCTCCCATAAGAAAGTATAACTGTAAAAAATTGATCTTTAAAACAAGATACATCCTATTTTTCTTATACCTGGGCCCTTTCTAACTTAAAAGCCCTTTACATTTCAACTCCCAATCTAATCACTGCTAGGAGTAAGTGAAAACCAGATCGAGTGACTTACTCTTATATCTTTATTGAAGTTAAATTGCTGACTATTGGTTACTTTATTGTGTTTGCTAAAATAAAGCAAAGATCTAGCAAACACGAGGGGTCAGTTCTCAGTTCCTTCAGACTCTAGAGTTAAGCTAATATTAGTGAGAGCCTAAAAATCTTATCATGAACGTAGATTGTTTTTACTTAATTTAGTACTTTAAACTTATTTATAAGGATTAAAAAAGCAGCTGGTGTGTGGTCTGTACCTACAATCCCAGCACTTGAGGGCAGAAGCTGGAGGATTGCTGTGAGCTCTGTGCCAACCAGCGCCATATACTACCACATGAGTCAGGGCTACACAACGAGATCCTGTCTAAAGTACACCAAACTGAACAAAACAATTAAAAATAAAACAATAAAAATAAAAAGGTAGCCTTTTATCTTAAAAACACATTTATGTCTTATCAGGTGGTTCTATCAGGAGGTTTTTGTGACCAAATGCCCATTCTCAGCTTCTTCACAGACTAAGGGGATTTGACTGATCCTCGAACCTATGTGTGTCTATTCTGCCATTTTCTTATTATCCCCTTTTAAGGCTAGTGTCAAGTGTTGCACAGCCAATTCCCAATGGCAGCTGACTCTCAGGGGGCCCAGGGAATGATGCAGCTTCTTATGCTCCAGCTCCAGCCCTGGCCACTTTCATGCAGTGCACAGAGATTCAGACAGCCTTCGCAGTGCTATCCCTGCAGAGTCTGACATCTTCCAGGTCCCTTGTTCATAGAACCTTGGCAGTAAGACACAGCACTGGGCTTGTCATAGAACCTCAATAAGTGTGTGTTCATTAAATGAAGGTGTCTTTTATTTAATGCACTTGACCTGTCTAGGAGAAGAATGAACCAGCTCAATAAAATATAAAAGATGCAAACGAGACACACTTATGGCCAAGAAAGTCACCATGAATGTCATGTTCAATGATTTCCACTTTCCCAGGACTTGAACCTGGGAGGACACAGTCAGTGGCATCTACGACAGCCTGCAGTTTGGTTTATAAGTATACCATAAATGCAGCCTCTCAGGTGAGGCAGCTGAGGTCTCTTCTCCCTTCCCACTCACTACTCTTTGATCGTAAGCCAGTCATGTCATAACAGAATACTGACAGGAATATCAGCTCATGTCAGCTAAATGACTTTGACAAGCCAGTAAAGCCACTCGACTCAAATGTACAGACACCGATGACCACCAAACTTAGTGGGGATGGGGAGTGGCTACATCCACAGGGTTCTCAGCTGGTGTCAATGCAAATTGTTTTCAGATTCACCAGGTCTCATTGACAGTTATTGCTGATTATACATTTGAATGGTACATATCTGTGCTGCAGCCCACTGGTTAAACACTCACAGTGACCAACACTTTCAACAGAACAGAAAAGGTCATGGCAAGCAGCCAGAAGTGCTACTCTGTCACAGGGAGGAGCTACATTTTGTGTCTGGAGTCAGTGGAATGCACACACATATTCTTCCAAGTTTAGCTTCCCTGTGACTTTTCGTTTCTTCATTATTACCCATTGCATATTTATACTTTTCTCATGTGTAGTTAAGTGCATCCCCAGTGTATAGCAGGGTGGACTTGGAAAATGGCAGACGAGGATTTTCTCCCTCTCCTAAACTTTTGCTGTTTCTTGATGGGGCTTGGTGTATCTACTGATCCATTCTTAGTTCGGCGTGTCTGAGTTATGAGAGGAAGTACTGCTTGTTCCCCCACTGCTGTGTCTAACACGCTTACTGCATCTTGTAGACATCGCTGCCTCTGAGTCTATCGAGGAGATGCTGCTGAAAGCGGAAATCGCCTGGGAAGAGAAAATGAAAGAGTCTCCGTCTGCCCCCACCTTAGCACAGGAGGAGCTGTATGATGAGATCCTTCAGGACCTCCCAGATCTTTCTAGTAAGCTGTAAGTATTTTCATCCCAGTGGGCTTAGCAGCAGGGCAATCCTCTAGAAGTCAGTTGTCCCCACCACTTCTCTCAGTCACCCACCATTGCATAGAGAGAAGCTCCTATCTCTCTGCCCAAAGGTTTACAAATACTGTAGCTGTTTATCAGCATATTTACCAAAAAAAAAAATCAATTACTGACGGTGAGTTCAGCATAACTAAAGACATTAGTATGACCTCAGAGGGCATTGCTATATGATTGATCAAGCTGGTAAGTTCCAGTTACCCTGACAGCAGTGTCCCAATCATTCCTCTAGAGTTTAGCTGAACTCATGTAAGCTTTCTATGATTGTCATAAGGGCTGACTGTTCTGAAGTAGCAAATGCAAATATGCCTTATTTTTCTCCTAAATATAAATGCAATGATTCTACACTATCCAATAAAAGTAATGCTTAAAGCTGTTGGGTGTTGGAGTGAAAATCACCATTGCTTTCAAGGTCTGAGAATGTAATGTCAAGTGTGATTGATAAGGCAACCAAGGTACCTCACTCTAGTTAATGATCTGGGGCATTAGTGTATACTTGGCTCATAATATCCCAATTTTTGCTTTGAATCCTTTGGTTTCTCTGCTTCTCAATGTATCACATGAACCCTCATGAGCTGCCCTGGATAGAAAAAGCAGAAAGCACGCTAACAGTTAGTATGAGGAGAGAGAGGGGCCAACCAGACTGTTGGTGGATGAAGGGCGTTCTGAGAGGATGGAAGTGGTTTCTGTTTTTGTTTTTAAAAAGGTAGCTGTGACCATAACTAACTCACTCTAGCTTGGCATAGTGTTATGCTTTTCCAAATATATAGACAGCAAAACCTAAGCAGAGGTCAGGCTGCCAACAGCCCACTGTGCATGGAGGCAGGGATCATGGGGCCCTAAGTAAACCTGAACAATTGACACCTCCCGGAATATGGAGGAGGAACAGCCATTGTTCTCAGCTGTGTACCAGATAGTGAGCTCATCCTGACTCCATGTCTGTACAGACAGTCCTGGCTAAAATCAGTGAGTCCCAAAACACAGCAAGAAGGTACTCATGTGGAAAGAGGTTCTGTAGGGAAGACAGGGATAGAGGAAAATAGTAGCAGGAGAGAGAGAGAGAGAGAGAGAGAGAGAGAGAGAGAGAGAGAGAGAG
>NW_021604615.1:5057010-5070269 GCF_004785775.1 Grammomys surdaster
AGAGAGAGAGAGAGAGAGAGAGAGAGAGAGAGAGAGAGAGAGAGAGAAAAGAGAGAAAAACAGAATCCCCAGATACATGTATTAAATTGTCCAAGAACAAAATTAGTCAACAAAAAAGCAAAAATTTTAAAGTGTAGACAAGGTTACATTGAGTAGGCAAACATCCACCTTTGTACTGTCATTGATGTCTTCTGCACTTTATTTTATTTTAAAGATGAAAGAGAATGTGCAGTTCTAATTGGTAACTCTCGTGGTTTTCATATTATTGACTAAACAATGGATTAATCTGGTTATGAGCAGAATAATCAATGGCTTCTTTGTTCTACACGGTTAAAGTATAGTCTGATTACATTGTCCTCCTGTTGCCTCGACTCTGTGGTAAATAGTAAATAGATGTGGTGGGTGACATCTGAGCACTTTCCACACTTTTTTTTTTATAGTTTTTGGTTGTGACATATTTTTTTATCTGGTCATTTCTACCATGTAGTGATGGATACATATAACAAGAAGCAAATATGTGCGATAAAACCCAGATAAAATGCATGCTTGTGTTGAGGGCTAGGGTTTCCGTGAGGGCACTCTTTTGGGTTTCCAGTAATTATCAGTAATTGCTGCTGCAAGGCCAGGTGGGAAGTGTGTAGCCCCCAGTCTGGAGGAAGCACAGCGCTACCTGCCAGGCTGATGGCAGTAGACGGAGCATATTGATACTGTGTCTCCATTGTAACAGTGGCTTTTGATTTGGATACATTTCTGAAACATGATGGGAACTTCTCTATGGGAAACAAACCAGTGTATTAACATAAGCAGGAAGCCCATGCATCACCGACAGATGCTTTACCTACTCATTCTTCTAACCTAGATATGACAGTCCCGTTCCCATCTCCTTTTGGAACAAACTTGGGATTTGATCTTTCCCTCTCTTTTTTTTCTATTTTTATTTTTATCATAGTTTCAACCCCCTGGAATCTTCTGTCCAGCTATTCCTTGAGTTCTAGTAAACTGGGTACTGTTCTTTAACATAATTCTTTTTTTTTTAAAGATTTATTTATTTTATGTATATGAGTATACTGTAGCTGTCTTCAGACACACCAGAAGAGGGCATCAGATATCATTACAGATGGTTGTGAGCCACCATGTGGTTGCTGGGATTTGAACTCAGGACCTCTGGAAGAGCAGTCAATGCTCTTAACCACTGAGCCATCTCTCCAGCCCTTTAACATAATTCTTGCTGATTTAAATAAAGTATTTTCCCCTTTACTCTCTCCTTTCCCTCTTCCCCTTCTCCTCCTTACTTCCTCCATCACACTATTAATAAAAACCAAAAAGCCAGGGTCTCCCAAACATTGAGCAAATATGTCAGTGAGTCAAACCTCAACACACCAGGTATAACCTTAAAGCTTTGCTGACCTACAGTTTTATTATGAAATCTCATCCTCCAGCTGCTTGTAGAGACCCTGAGCTCTAGGAAGACAAAGGAAAGATTTGAAATCCTCAAAGCAGCAGTGGGACAGCAAATGGGCATTGGAATACGTATATCTATCTCTGCTCTGGTCAGACAATCATGAGCTGGCCACAGTTGTTCCCTTAAGGTCATTGTGTCTTACCTGAGACAGAGTGGGGTGCATTCATTGGTCATGAAGAGACAGTAAGAACACTTCCATGAGGGCGTTTTGGCTTCTGTGTCTTGGCTCCTTATAAACAGAAGTTTGTAGGTGCCCTGATGTACCTTTTCTTCCTTGAGAAAGTACAGATGCTGGTTCTTGAAAGCATTAACCATGAAAAGGCGGCATTCTCCTCAACACAACCTGGGAACAAACCCCCCAGTCAGTGCCTGGGGGAACTTCAGATCGCTCTATCTGCACAGTCAAAATCCACAGAAACAGGCTTCCTCCCATGCCACAATCAGAGGCTGCGTTTTCATCACATTCAGTGGCAGCTCCCAGCTCTAAATGACAGCATGTCAACACCCTGATGAACTAAATGTACTCTCACATCTCCGGCCCTGATTCTGCGGGCTTTGCCATTACCTCATCTGCATAATGCTTGCTCATCTTGTCGTCCATAGCAACCTCGACCTTCCATTCATGTCCAGAGTCTATTCACCAGCACTATTAAGAGTAGATTCTCTGGGATTTCAGAACACAAGAAACACTTCCTTCTTGCTCCAACTCTTACTACCCCTTGAGCATTTTGTGCAGTAAGTCATGATGTCATAGGCAGATAAATAAAACTTCTACCATGCACTCCATCAGAAATGCATATCTTTAAACATTAATAAGCAGGAACAGTTTAAGCTCATGGGTTATGTCATAATGCCTGAGCCCAAAGACCAAGACAAATAAATGCTTTCAGTTTAAAACTGCCCTAGTCCGAGACTCATATTCTACTTTGGTTAAAACAGGAAAACCCCATATAAGACGACTTAGGTGGTTTTTCCTTCAGCATAATGTTTTTTTAATGAGTTACTGGATCGCTGTTTCTACAACAATTCACATATCAATATTGCCTTACTTTAAAAAGAATTTCACAACCACAGATCTCATCTAGTGTATACTTCCATTCATATATCCACATAATAATAAATTCTACAGGACACACAGCCCGTTAAGCATCACATATGACTACCTGGCTAAATCTCTACAGAATAGAATTGTAAAGTTTTAATAAAACCATCAATCAACTCCTGAGGAATTTTTCTCAGGAAGGAAATCTGGCGCTTGGAAGATTGGTTTTGGTCTTATCATATTGTACTTCTATTTCCATTTTAGAAATAAAATCCTATTTATCCTATTCCCTGCAGGCACTTTTTCCTTTTTTTTTTTTTAATCAAAATATGTGTTGACTAAAGTAAAGCAGAGGTCAAAGGCTGGTCCTTGTCATTGTCTTCCCCTCTGGAATTCTCCACAGTGGGGGCTAGGGAAGACTTGATGGCCTGGCATGAGGCTGCTTTCATTACCCCTGTGTTTATGGAACCTGCCCTTAGGGAAGGCTTCTCCTAGAAAACACAGTATTACAGTTGTTTCTTCTGAGCCTCACTGGTAAATTTCAGTTAACAATATTGTTTTCTTTTGTACTCAAAGTAAATCTTGTTTACTTTGAAAAACAAAGTAAATCTTGTTTACTTTGAAAAGCCAGGAAGTGCAGAAAAACATTATTAATTAGCCTTGCAGAGAAGCAACATCAGGATAGACAAAGGTGTCTATGAAGACTTCACTCGAGACTGAAACGGTGAGGAGAAATAGGGCTTGGCTCTGCTGAACCCACCGCTCTTTCCTGTGAGCTCATGGAAGTGCTTTGTGACGCCAGGCAGGAGGATGCTCTGAGGTGTGGCCAGGGAGACACCACATGGATACAGACGGCAAAACAGACTCTGTAATTATCATAAAAGTCTTCTGAATTATTATCTACTTCCCCATCAAGATTAATACACAAATCATTTATATTCTCTATTGACGAGCAATAAATGATTGTATCGAATTCAAACATACATTTACAATACCACAGACCGGGGATTGTGCTGAAATAAATGCAGCCCGTCACATAGGAGGTTTCAGTTACAAAAGCTATGGAATACTGATGAGAGGAATTAGCAAAGATCAGAACAGACCAGTCGAGAGTTCTTCAGAGTGACGGAATTCAACGCTGCTAGCATTAAAATTCCCTCCATATCCGTTCGTCAATTAAACACATTCATCAAAATCCCAACAGGCGTTTCTGTGAAAATTCACATAGATTCTGAGTTTCACATAAATATGCTAAGTGCAGTGAATAGCCACAAATAAAATAAATAAAAAAATCTTAAAAGCAAACAAAGTTGGATGTTTCATGTGAGTTAATTCTTCCTGAGACAGGGCCATCAATCAAATCAATAAAGTAGTGTATCAATGCAACACACGGAGAACCCTGAAATAGACTCACCAATGGCCGATTGATCTCACCAGCAAATACAGCTAATTAGTTGAGGAAAGACAGGATTTGTTCTCAAAATGGGTGCTGAAACACTCAGGCAGCTGTAAGGAAAGACACTGGGCTGCGATTTATAGAAAGCCATGTAAACAGGAGGGCACACACAGGAGACCACAGGGCTAGAAATTCCAGAATAAAGCCTAAGGAGTGAACTTTGCTGCGCTTGGGTTGAGAAAGTAATTCTTAGATAAGACATAAAAAACAAAGGAAAACCCAAAAATGAAAAAAAAAAGTTGAGTTATATTGTCATGGAAATAAACTGATAAGAATGCAGAGAGGAAGGAAATCTTCAAGTGTTCATCTAAATATTTGTGTCCAGAATATAGAACATCTAGTGCCTAAAAGCAGAGAGCATCACCCCACACACACCTTACTGAAGAGACACTGCCTGAAACTACAAAACTGAAATAGCCAAATCAACTCTGAGAATAAAGCTGGAAGTATCTCGTTCCTGAGTTCAAACTATACTCCAGACCTGCCTTACTCAGGATGGAACTGGATTAGAACAGTTTGAGAAGTAGGAGAGAATAATGTCCACAGAAGTGGACTCAGGCAGGTGTGGCCAGCTGGGCCTTCACAGCAACTCACAGAGGGACACAACAGCCTCCTCTGTACGTGGCCTTGTGACAGCTGGACACCTGCTCTCCAAAGGCTGAACAGGGCCTTCACTTTACAGATGTAGAGACATAAAGGAGAGACTAATAAAGGTGAAATGTGTGCTTTCTAAGCACAGGAGGGAGCCCACAGAGAACACATTCAGGTGAAATGTGTGCTTTCTAATCACAGGAGCCCACAGAGAACACTTTCCTTAACAGGGACCTTGACTGCTATTTTTGGATTTTTTCAGATACAATGCCAAAAGCATAAGGAACAAAAGCAAATGTCCCCAAGAGGGACTCCTCCACCCTAAAAGACTTCTGCACAGAAAAATACATCACTGAGGCCAGTAACATGACTCAGCAGGCAAACTCAACTGCCACCAAGCCTCGTGACCTGAGGTCAATTCCCAGAACCCATGTAGTGGAAGAAAAGACACAAATATTGCATATGTACTCTGACAAACATATATATGCCATGGTGTGCACAGCCACACCTCCCCCACACAATCAGTCCATCAATCAATCAGTCAATCAATGCAATTTTAAAAATATATAACGGATTAAAGTTGCAAACCTCGTACATGATAAATATCAAAATATATGAGGAGTTCACAGAACTCAATAGCAAATAACAAGAAAACAAAAAATAAAGCATGTAAATTTTTTTTAAAAAACAGCCTTAAGGCTTCATTATTTTGCAGAGAAGACACACCAGCAGCTGAGAATCTTTAGGAAAGTACCTGGTATTGCTAACCTCAAATAGATGAAGATCAGAACCTCAGAGAGATAAGAATCTACTACACCCATTAGGATGCCTGCTTTGGAAGAGGCCTGAGGCAGTCCTGGTGAGAGTGTGGTAGTAGACTTGTGCTCAGGCTGGGTTGTGGGAAACCATAGAGGTCGCTCAGAAAGTTAAAATTCACCTGCCTTGTGATTCCAGAACCCCACTGCTGGGCCTTATCTGGAAAGAAGTGAGGTAGAGATCCTGAAGACCTCTCTGTACTCTGTGTTCACATCAGTGTTCTTCACGATGAATAATATACAGAAATGTTCTCAGGGCCCACCCTTGGAGAGATGGGAACTCAGGGACCAATCTACACTGGGAAGTTATCAAACTAGGAAACTAATCCTCCCCTTTGCAACAACATAGATAAACCGGCAGTGCATCACGTGCAATAGAGTAAGGCAGACCAACAAACACTCGTACCTCACAACCTTGCTCAGGTAGAAACTCTAAAGGCAGATCTGAATGGAGCAGAGGCTACAGCGGTGCTCGCTGAGGACTGGGGTCACAGGTACAGATGTGCAGGTCTGAAATGAATATGTTCTGAGGTCATGGTCAGCATGGTCTCTGAATCAACGCCATTGCAATAATCATTCCCAGCTTGTGTCAATACACCACCATGCACTCCTTAAACAAAGTCAGCTTTCCTTTAACAGTCAACATATAAAACATAAGACAGTCTAATTAAAATCATAGTGAGACACCACTGACAACATTTAATAATTGATTCCAATGGGCACAGAAGGGAGGATAAAATAAATTCTCTCCATGACTAGTTATTTTGATTACAGGATTATAAATGTTTTTGTCACATATCACTGAACTGAGACTGGAATGGCTGCTCAGTGAGTAAAGCATGCAGATGTCAGTTTGAATCCCTACTACCCCCTGAAAGCTGGGTGTGATGATGTGTGTCTGTCACCACCTCTGGGCAGGCAGCAACATGTGGATCTGTATCCTCCAGGCTTGCTGGCCAGTAACCAACTCAAAACAGCAAGTCTTGGGGTTGATGAGAATAGGGTATTTTCTCAATTAGTGATTGATTGGGCAGAGCCCATCCCATTGTGGGTGGTGCCATCCCTGGGCTGGTGGTCCTGGGCTCTATAAGAAAGCAGGCTGAGCAAGCCATCGGAGCAAGCCACTAGGCAGCACTCTTCCATGTCCTCTGCATCAGCTCCTGCCTCTGGGTTCCTGTCCTGCTTGAGTTCCCGAAAACACTAGCTTTGATGTGAACTGTTGTGTGAAGCCATGAGTGAAATAAACTCTTTCCTACCCAAGTTGCTTCTGACCACGTTGTTTTATCACAGTAATAGAAACCCTCACTGAGACATTGAGAGACATAGTCTCAAAATAATGAGGTAGAGAAGCAATTGAGGATATCAACCTCTGGCTTCCTCATATCCCTCTTCAGGTGCTTGTACACACATACACACACATACACACAGAAAGAGACAGAGAGAGAGAGAGACAGAGAGAGAGAGAGAGAGACAGAGAGAGAGAGACAGAGAGACAGAGACAGAGATACACAGAAAGAGACAGAGAGAGACACAGAGACAGAAAGACAGAGACACGGAGACAGAAAGATAGAGAGAGGGAATGAGGGGGAGAGGAAGAGCATTGTACTGTATACCTACAACAAACCAATTTTACTGTGTGTGAAACAGATTAACTTATAATTCAACAGAACAAGTTCACCCAGCTCTAACCAGAGTCATCCCCACTCCTACGCATCAGAAGACACAACTGTCTGTATACATTCACTTGATAAAATGGACGTGCATTTCTGCCTGAACGCTGACATTAAAGGAGATTGTTCTCAAACTTTGCTGTAAAGTGTCATGTTGCACATTCAGTAATTATTTTGTGGGGAATATTATGAATTCAGGGCTTGCAGTAGCTTTTGTCTATATCTTGCTTTGCCTTGTCTGAACTGTTTGAAAGTTACAAGCATTTATCTGTTTGTAATATGGCAGTCCTTAACACTTAATTTTTTTATTCTAACATTTCAATACAAACTCAAAATATTGCCTATGGCTCTGTACATTAAATCTTATACCCATTGTATTTTAATCATGATTATAACTTTTTCATTTGTTTACAAATCCCTTTTCACATTTAAATTCAGTGCCTAGTGCAATCATGCACTTCAAGCAATTTTTAAATTACCTATTGATCTTTCTATTACAGTTAAATATATCCTGGTAAACATTTTCTTTTGGAGTTGAAATGAATGTATTTTTTTTCAGAGGTAAAACGGAATGGCAGGTGGGGTGAAGAGAAAGCTTTACATTTTCTGCACCTATAGGACACGTTTTTATCTGAGTAAACATACCTTCTGTGGTCCAGGCTCCCGTAGCTTTTGATTGATACAGCAATGTTAGAAGAAAACTAATTACGGTATTGATTGTTTCTTGTAGAAGTCCCCTGGTGCTACCAATCGCCAAGCAGGACAGTTTACTGGAAAAAGATATTATGTTCAAAGACACAACAAAAGGTCTGTGCAAGCAGGAGTCCCAGGACGGCCCTTCTGAGACCAGTATGGTGAACAGCTGCAGCAAGTCAGAGCAGGTAACTGCAAGGTCACGGTGAAAACCTACATCTTCAAAGCTAACCTGCTACCTTCCATTCAAAGATACATTAAAAACGCATAGACTAGTGTTCTGTTTAGAATTCCTGTCAATATGGTCATTCTAATGGTCATTAATAAATACAATTGCTATTTAATTTTAGAGAAGTTTTAATTTTGCAGTATATTTTCAGTTGTCTTTGATCATTAAGTAGTATCTTTTTTCTTTTTTTTTTTGTTTCTTCCAATTACATATACATTGGTAAAAAGATACAATGAGAGGCATTTCTTTTAAAAAGAAGCTATGATGTGTGTGTGTGTGTGTGTGTGTGTGTGATCACTTAAGATTCAATGCCCAATTTAAGGGAGATTGCTTTGCTATTTTGGAGGGTTATGAGCTTAAGAAATAGAAACTAATACGTTTTCTTCTTTCTATGACAGAAGTAAATGATTTCTTGTGTCTGGTGCTTGGTGAACAGCAGAGTTATGCTCACCCGTGTTCCTGTTTCAGTGTCTCTAACTCAGAGTACTGTCTTTTATTCATTTTCCAAATAGTCTCGTTCTGGTGTCAGTTTTGTGACTGTGGAAAAAAGAATACCCTGACAAAGGCAACTTTGGGGACCATGTTTATTTTAACTCACAGTTCCCAGTTACAATCGGTCATTGCAGGGAAGTCAGGGCAGCTGGTGACATCACAGCTGCAGTTGAGAACGAAGAATAAATACATCATTGCTCACACGATCACTCTCAGCTAACGTCCTTGTTCTTAAACCGCTCAGGACATACTCTGCCTAGGGAATGTCAGTGCCCACAGTGGGCCATGTCTTCCTACTTCAGTTAATGATCCTCAGGACATACTCTGCCTAGGGAATGTCAGTGCCCACAGTGGGCCATGTCTTCCTACTTCAGTTAATGATCAAGACGCTCCCTTGTGGATATGCCTACATATCAACCTGATCTAAACAATACCTTATTAATACCCTCTTTGCAGGTAATTCTGTGTTGTGTCTAATTGGCAGCTAAACTAACCAGGATACCCTCTGCTCACTATTAAAATTTAATTTAAATTGCTTAAAATGAATCAAAGAAACCAAAAAGAGTTTGGGAGGTCTTTTTATTGCCGTTGTTTTGAAGTATTTCCTTAACTGGCTTACATGTGGAAACTGAGATGAATCAGACTTTCCCACGACTGAAGCTTACTAACAGAAACATTACAATGCAGTTGTAATCCTTACGTGCCCCGTGTAGCGCTGATATGTGAGCTATTCTATGTTACCATTAATTTGTCTTCAAGCTATTAAATATATCTAAGTCTATCCATAGTACAGCAATAAATGCTTATTTAATTAAAGAAACACAACCCCGATTCATTCTTTGATGTAAATGCTGAGATTTGGGCCTCTGTGGAGACGAATTAATTCTGTCTAGTGAATTAATAGATTGTAAGTGATCATTTAACATGGGGTTTCTAGAAAACAAACAAGTTCTTCAAAACTAAGAAGGCTTTTACACCATCCCAGCATCAGGCAGGACCTTCCTTGTGGGTGATTTCTGTGTTCTTATTGACGCCTCTTATGTATCCTTGATGTAAGAACACTGGTCATTTTCTATACCTTGCCTTTGAAGGACATGGTGGGGATTTTGGATTACTGACATATAACACTTACTAAACCCATTAAAGTCTCCCCTGCAAGCCAGATCACAGACGATTCAAGCAATGAGCCACTGGATGGTTCTTCATAGAAGAAGCCATGCTATAGATGGCTGGGTCATGCAGTCACGCTCCATAGGAGAGCCATGGAAAAGACTTTTCAACGCAACAAAGTACAAAGTAACATTTTAGAGACAAGTATGTAGCGTGGACATTTTTGAAAATTAAAACAAAACCACTTAGCACCTCTTCTTCTGGGTTTTTGTAAAATGTAGCTTTACCAAATGGTAACTCTGCAGATGAATAGTTAAAGGCTATCTCCAGTCCCATCCATCCTTCTGCAAAAGACATAGAAAAACTGCCTTGTGTAGAATCTCTGTAAGAAACGCATGCCTTCAAAAGCTGCCTAGAATCAAGCATCAGAGCTCTCTTCCGTTGACTTTGAAATCTTGATAACTGCAAGGAGCTGCCTGTTCCTGATGGTCTCTGGTGCCATGTGAATCACTGTATAAGTGTAAACCAGCCATAAATTGTTTCAATCATTCAGTGCCATTCTAGAACATTTTCTTCAACCCAGTGCAAACGTATGGCTGGGGATAAGAACCTGAGGGCTTCTAGCTAGATGCTGGGAGTTGCTCCTATGGGCTTTCTGGCAATACCAGCAATGCTTTCTCTACCTACAGTAGAAACTGACTTGAACAATCTAGACTTGTCCCTGGGTAAAAGAGGAATTTTATTGCATTAGTAGAAGTTGTGCCTCTTAAGTCCCCGCCTCCCTCCCTCCCTCTCTCTCTCTCTCTCTCTCTCTCTCTCTCTCTCTCTCTCTCTCCTTCTCTCTCTCTCCCTCCCTTCCCCCCTCTCTCTCTTGTTTTGAGAGTTAGAATGCATACTAACTTGCAGACAGTTTGGACTTTATTTTTGAATGGTCCACATTCTTGCAATCATATGTATCATACAACATGGCATATCATATACGTCTATTATTCTTTCTGACTATACATGTATCCCCATACCTACATTCTTGTTGTGAAGATCTATATCATGCATGAGATTTTAGTTGCAGAAAGTGGTGGGATGCTCATAAAGACTTTAAACTAAGATTCTGATGATGATGGAGACAGGAGAGATGGGTCCTGGGTTCTGTTCCCAGAATCCACATCTTGTGGCTCACAACCATCTGTAACTTTGCACACCCTCTTTGACCTCTATAGGTGCCTCCACATATATAGGTTTCATTTCCTATATATCCATGTAAGGACTTCTGCCAGGATCTCTTTTCTTTCTACAAAATGTATATTTTTCCATCTATACTTTTTTAAAGATTCCTGTTATATCTAAGGACAACCACTCTAGAGTACAGAACAGTTCACTGATAAAGGAAAATCTTCAACTCCTCTAACTTACATCGTAGCAAACGGTTACTGAGCACTGTAGTCCTCCCTTGTCTTTAGTAAGGGTCCTAGTGAGGGTTTCTATTGATGTGATAAACAAACACCATGACCAGCTGCAGCTACGCTTCCATATCTTAGTTCATCACTGAAGGGAGTTAGGACAGGAATTCAAACAAGACAGGAACCTGAATGCAGGAGCTGATGCAGAGACCATGGAAGGGTGCTGCTTACTGGCTTGCTCCTCCTGGCTTGCTCAACCTGCTTTCTTATAGAACTCAGGACCACCAGCCCAGGGGTGGCCCCACCCACAATGAGGTGGGCCCTCTCCCATCAATCACTAATCAAGAAAATGCCTGTAGCCCATTCTTATTGAGGAATTTTCTTAATCGAGGTTTTCTCTAACTCGTGTCAAGTTGACAAAGAACTAGACAGCATAGTGGGTATGTCCAGCTTTGCCTCCTCTCCCAACTCCCTTTGTGAACCTCCTGTGTTGGGTAATTACTAAACAGCCATGGCACCTCTGCCCGTTACCTTTTCAACTGCTGAAAGGACGCTTTAATAAGGTGAAGCTAGTCTTGTCTTCCAGCCATTTAATACCCTGGGCAGCCATAACTCTTGGAACTGTGTAGCTATTCCTGAACTCTTTAGGGTTTCACGACTTCTACATACCTGCTCTTTGCTTCCACTCACAGCCACCCTGGTCCTCAAAGGCGTCCCACACACCATCCTGGTTCTTCAACTCCATCTTAAGAGACTTGTTCTTCCAAATGATTCTCACTTACAATTTGAGCACAGCCCCCAAATAAGGACAGCCTAGATCACCACAGAGCAAACTTTTTCAGAGATCTTTTTCCTTCTGTGCATTTTCTACTCTTGTAATTTATTATTTATGTCCTTGCTCATCCTTCCAGCGGACTGAGAACACATGGAGATGAGAGATAACATCTCCTTTTATTTTCTTTTTCTGTCTTTACATCAAACTACTAACCTAAAGCCTGTCAGAGAGTAGAGAAGCTAGGAACTCTGTGAACTCCTGAACATGTTTCTGGAGCTGCTCGTCACACACTGCCCTCCCTTTCCTGACTGTTACACAGTAGTAACCAGCCCCCAACTTAACTCTTACTCTGATAATCAATCTTCACTGTCAGCTCAATGGGATTTGAAACCTCTGGGCATGCCTGTGAGGGTTTTCCAGAGATTTTTAATTTAAGAGAGAGGAACCCCCATAAGTGGGTGGTTTCATCCAACTGAATAAAAGTTGTTGAAAGAGAAGGTAGACAGCTGAGTTCTGGCTTTCCCTCTCCTGGTTGACACCTTGACGTCTTAGGTCAAGCTGGTGTCACCAGTGCAGCTTCCTTGCTAGCAGTGATTCTGTTTCTCTGCCCTCCGAGGTCAAATACTTCTTTTAAGTCGTCTTTCATCCGTGTTTGGGAATAAGGACCAGAAAAATAGAGTCACCAATCATGAAGTCAGCTCTTCCCACTGTCAGCCTGAAATTCTGTTGAATAGTGAATCAGATCACTCTGCCTGCAGCTTCTTCCGTGTGAGGTCTGGTCACTCTCACCTGTCTTTGACAAGAAGCTGCCGCATGCACTATATAGGTTTCTTCTACTTCCCGTGTTTCCTCTTAGAGTCCTTTCCTCTGATGTTCCCTTTCTGTTCCTTAATCATCAACCCTGACAAGTATTCGAATTGAGCCTGTCTCTGTTCAACTCTAGAAGATATCACCACAGTGTGTGGTCCCTGTGTCTACTCTTCCCAAATAAATCTTAGTTAACCCTCAGCTCCCTTAACCTTTATCACTGACAGTGTTTTATGTAGCAAGGGGCTATCCAGTAATGTCCTCACTTTCCCACCCCCCCTTCCTCCAGGATGTCCCTCATGGAAGTTTGCAGAGTGGCCATTGCCATGGAACTGTGTAACTAAACACACCTGTGTTACATGCTCAGCCACAGAGCTGACACTGGACTAAGTTCTTCACATGAATTGAGTATCTGAGACTTAGGGCAAGGTGGCTAGTTGTCAGAAGTTTTGAGATCAGGAATATTTTACGATTTGGTTTTTCAGTGAGTAATCTTGCTTCTGTTGGCATATTGTGTTCTCCTGTAGAGAAATGGATAAGTGTCCAAGGCCCAGGAACTCTGAGCCATGGTGTCTTCTAAACGGATTATGTGACATTCTGCCCTCCCAGGCTTGAGATGTTGAAGACAGAGCCTCTGCCTCTGCCTCTGCCTCTGCCTCTGCCTCTGCCTCTGCCTCTGCCTCTGCCTCTGCCTCTGCCTCTGCCTCTGCCTCTGCCTCT
>NW_021604615.1:5070279-5090054 GCF_004785775.1 Grammomys surdaster
CTCTGCCTCTGCCTCTGCCTCTGCCTCTGCCTCTGCCTCTTCCTCTGCCGATAGTGTACTTGGGCAACATGCAGCCTGAGAGACAGAGCGGGAAGTTTTCATCTCGTGATGTATTCACTAGCTCTGGGAAATCGTTCTAAGTGTAGTGTTTTAAGATGTGTTATGATTTCACTCTGCAGATACCTCCCACCAGATAAATAGTGATAATTGTATGTAAATTATTCAGCAAAAGAACACAGAATAAATAATTACCTGTACAATGTAGATGTGAGATTCAAGGAGAACGGGCTATGTCAGAAACACTGAGATAACAAGCAGGCTTGCTTAGGTTTCCTGTGTGTCCCAGGCTCCCAGGACCCTATACAGATTCTTCTGTTTCCTCGGCTTGTTGTGAGAGAGCCAAAGCTTCTCTGTGCTGTCAAGCGTCTGCTGCTAGAGCATGCTCTGGGCCCGTTGGATTAAGCATTGTGTGTTTCTCACTTGGAGACTGCTGGTTTCCTTCTAATTAAAAGACCACAACCATCTGGATTTATTTGAAATACTTATCTTGAAATAATTTATTTGAAGCAGTCATTGAAATATTGCTTGGTTTTTAAAGGGATAAGTGTCATTTTTTCCTCCTGCCAATTATCTAATCTCACAGACACCTTAATCTTAAAATCAGTGTAAAATAGAAAAAAATCACAAGCACCAAATCTAGGGTCTACCCTGAAGGCCTGACTCTATTCCCTGAGAAGGCAGAACCTGAACCCCTTGCCTATCTATGCCCAAAACAGTCTCACGGGCTTTGGTTTGGAAGCTAAAAAATGCTTGAATATCACTTGAGCCCTTCAAAGACTTGGGACAAGCAGATCTGACTTAAAATTTGGAGACAAGAGAGGTCAGTCCACATGACGGTGGTCTTCAAGGCATAAGGACTTTGGCACAAGGTCGTGTGTGTATGTGTGTGTGTGTGTGTGTGTGTGTGTGTGTGTGTGTGTGTGTGTATGTAACTGGTAGATGTGGAACATAAACCCTGATCTGAATGATCCTTTCTTTCTCAAACTGTCTCCTCTTTTAACATTGGCTTTATATCCATGTGGTCTCAGAACTTTGAGAAGCTCCTCTGAAGAGCTGATCAGAAAGTGATGACAGTTGATGAGACTGGCCTTTGTCCCACCCCACAGGTTCAGCTCACACCTCCGGCTCCCAGCGATGACCTAGCCACACTCAGCGAGCTTAACGACAGCACCCTGCTGTATGAAATTCAGAAGCGCTTTGGAAATGACCAGATACATGTGAGTGCCACAGGACTGCCATGTACCCTGTATTCCCACTGTGAACAAATGTTGCAAGTGATGGGTTCTAGATGCTTCTGGCCATGGGGATGACCATGAGGTTGAGCTTCAGAGAGTTCAGTCTCTTTTTGGGAATGTTCTTAGTCATATTCAGCAAAATTCCAACTTCAGAGTGAAGTGTTAGAACTCTGCACATAGACAGTGGCTCTCAATGCTGCGTTGGGTCTCAGGAACCTGGGACAAATGGCTAGTTGAGGTGCCCATTAACAAACCGAAACAGATGCTAGCCTACTCTCCCAGCATCCCTCAGTACCCCTGGCTCCCTCCCAGCACTCTTAACCCCACCCCCTACTTCTCTCACCCCAGAGGCTGGGTTTCACTTCCCTTCCCCTGGCCTGATTCCTACACAATCCAGCCATTTTGGGTACTCTGATGCCTTGGCCTCTTGGCCCTAGCTGCTCCTCTTGGTCAGGGGATCCTGTCATGTTTTCCCTCCCTCTCCTCTTCTCATGGCCTGGTTTAGTCTCCTGGACACATTCAGCCTGGACTCTGCCCTCTGTTTTCTCTCTTACATCCACAATAATTCTTGCCCATACTTTAAGAATAGTCACGTCCTCCTCCTCTGGTTTCATTTTCACACTCTTTGTACCTTTTCTGTTGTCCTGACTGAGTGGGAGATCTTTCCAGAACTGGCAAGATCCGTAGATCAGCTGCTTATAAATCTGTCTGCCTCAGACACCAAAGGCTCTATGGGCTGTGTTAAGTACTGGCCCCAATCTACAGGCAGTGTCTCTCTGGGCAATAAACTGTGTAAGATTTCTGTAAAGATGCAGAAAAGAATATTTACATGAAGAACGAGTTAAAACTGATTCTCACCCTTTTCTGTATGTTAGCCTTCTAATGACAGTAACAGTGCAGACAGCCTGTAGTCTCAGACTCCACCTCCCCCACCCCAGCACCCCTCTGCCCCCTCCCATGCTCTGGCTGATTTTGTTCTGTCCCATACAGAGCCCAGGACAATTCAGTCCAAGCGCCTGTGGAGATTTCTGATTACGCCTGAACCTGTCATATTCTCTGATAACACCGGCTTAGTCCTAATCTTCCTAATCTACGGAGAATCTGATTAAGTCATTCTCATGTAAATGTGAAGACTGAGACTTCCTAGCAAGTAATGAGTTGTCAGGTCCTGATTAACCCTCAAAGCTGCAGCCCAGCATCTCAAGGCTCCAGTAAACCGCCTGCCGCCACAAATACATTTAAAACTAAGCACGTACATCACAGTTGTTGGCACTTTGCCACTGGCGTAAGTGGTTAAGCCTGACTGCTTTGTTTCTATCATCTATCTCTGTAGTGCTTTTGTGACAGGTTTCTGATTCCTTTCTTTCCTTTTGATTCTTTTCTTTGTCTTTCATTCTTTTCTGGTTTTATTTTTCTTTAACTTGTTTTTTGTTTGTTTGATTTTTGTTTTTTTGTTTTGTATTTTTGGTTTTTGGGGGTTTTTTTTGTTTTTTTTACTACCCAGGATTATAAATCCAGTGTCCAGTACATGCTGCTAGTTCAGTACCGTTGGTCTACACCCCTGATCCTTTCTTTGCATTCTATTCTGGGTAATTGTCTAGGCTGCCCTGGAACTCATAGCCTAAGATGATAGTGACCTTGCAATCCTCCTGCTTCAGCCTCCTGGGGGTTTTATACCACCAAGCCCATGGAAAGACTGAGTTGGTTTTTGTTCCTTAATTCCTTTGTCAAGTTTCTCTGTCCCTTAAGCATCTAGTCATTCCATCCACAATTGGGCCAGCCAGTCCCTGGTTTGGCAGCCCTACTTTGTGCACCTGGGGGTAAACACCTACTCTGTGCTGCTGGCCTCACTATGGTCACCACCCTCCCCTACCCTAGCATCCCCCCCAACTTGGGAGGTCCTCATTTTCTCATCCTCTGAGCTCACAGTGAACTAGAACATTTTTTGCAGACAGCCAGGATAGCCACAGAGCTCCTTTCAGAAGTCTGTCTTGTTACTTCTCATGGCAGGTAGAACACAGCATTTTCTCTGGGGTTGACATCATGGCTGAGAAACCAGCCAGTCTCTGTCACAGAAAAACCACGAGTGGGCTTCACTGCCTGTCACCCAGCAGACAATAGCTGCCCTCCTCCCTGCATTGGGAACTTTCCAGGGACTCCTCTCTGTGCTCTAGCATTTTCCTTCTGCTTTCTGCAGAACAGAACTTTCTGGAATCCCACTCAAATATGCTTTCATCTCTGTGTCTCCCCTTAATCTCCAAACAGCATCACAGTGGGCTCTCTCTTGTAAGAACATGCACCATGGGGTGAGGGACTGGGTTCTCCTTGCGCTGTGGTTGACATGTGGCTCCTGCATCAGACCCTGGACTTGATGGGGACAGAACCAGGCAGTTGTATTCATGTAAGGCCTGGCCAGTGGTGCTGATGTTGCAGGCAAGGTTTTTCCTATCCACCACCCCGTCACATCCACACACACAGTCCTTGAAGTAGACGGTCTTCACTATAACCTATTCTATTCAGAATCTCTCTCTCTATCTGGATCATCAGAAATAACATCCGTGCTAAAAGTCATATCAGTTGTGAACTTGCCACTGAGATAGCTGAAGTCACATCTAAAAGACTGACATGTTATCTAAACATAATTTCAGGCGATTAATGCCTTTGGGTATCTTCTATGGACTGTTGGGCATGTGTGAACTTTTTACTACATATCTGCAAAGAGATTGGACCATCGGAGACCCATGTTGGAATTTACTTTATTGGACCTTTGAGCCAGAGAATGAAGTTGCTTAGGCTGTCCTTGAACTCCTGATTCTCTGTCCTCCATCTCTCACATGCTGGAATTCAGGCATGGGCCACTATGTCTGCCTCTGTTTGCCCGTTTGGTACTTTAATTCAAGCCTGAGATTTGGAGTTTGTGTTTCCTATGTCTCTGTCTTGTTTTCTCAACCCAGAATTCAGAAGATTACTGTTTTATATAAGTGTCAGCCCAGGGTCAAAAGGAACTAAAACAGGCATGTACCTTCCCCAGATGGAAAGAACTGCTTAGGAGATGTCTCCACATTCTAATTATTGGTGTGTTTGGTCTTTGCTTTCTCCTCGATGCTCCCACCCCCTGCCACCACTGCCCCCACAGCCCACATGACCCATGGGGTCCCTGCAGCTGTGTTCTGGCTTCTCAGGCTGTGTACTAATAAGGGAAGCTGGTGTTTGACATCTCCCCCAATTCTTCTCTTTTTTTGTGGTGGGGGGGGATTGAACCCAGAGCCTCACAGGTGCTAAGCAGGAGCTTCCTCACTGAGCCTTTATCTCATTTCTCCCTGCTGAGACAGGGGCTGGCTAAGTTCCCCCAGGCCAGCCTCAAACTTGGACCCTTCCCACCTCAGCCTACCAAGGTGCTTGGATGACAGGCTCTGTCGATGCCACTGGTGTGAACACCTGACAAGGCTCACACTCCTCCACTTCTGCTTGCCTTGGGAATCCCATGATCCCCTTTGCAAGATGCAGCCAGGAGCAACCTGCACCTCTGCCACCAGCTGCAAGTCCTACTCTGTCTGCATCATCTCCCTGTCCTTTACAAAAGGGCTGGGTTTCCCTTGACTTCCTGTCTGTTCTCAGTCCAGTAGACAGTCATGCCTGCTAGAATATGCTACACTCTGTCGCTATCTGCATAAAGGAACGCATGGTCATTCAGGGGAAAGCCAGAGCCCACAGACTGTTTGTGGCCCCTTGTATTTTTTGACTATCTGTGCCACAGCTGTCCTGCTGGTCACCTTGAATTAGGATGGCCATGCCAGTGTGTGCATACCACCCCTCTATTCCCCTAAAATCTACACACCAATGGCCTCGCTTATAAGGAACTTCCCATGGTGCGTTTTCAGTTTCGAGGTTGCTTTCCATGTTCTGTTTTGTGTGGTTTCTGCCACAGACCTATTACCTTTTTAGATACTGTCAGTTCTCCTTGTTCAGACTCTGGTGTCTGTCTCCCCTACTGTATACACAAGTGCATACACATACATGAAGGCACATGCTCACCATGCAAGCACACATGCATGTGCAGTAGCACGTAAGGTTCTTTAAGATGGCATGTGTGAGAATGCGTCTTAGGTCAAATACGGCTTTTTAACACAAGAGACAGAGGCTAATATGAATTTATCTGTGACAAACAGCTGGGTCTGAGATGGACTATTAATATTTCAGATGCTGCAGCTGACCTGGTAGTTTGACAGGATTTCTATTTCCTCTTCTGCATCTCATTTGTTCTGTGATGTACTCTGCCCATGGCAGCTGGGCCCTGCTCAGGTCTCCCGTGTGTACCATTCCCTGGATATGAGGCTGGTTGGGGGAACCCCGCATCTTCTGCCTGAGTGTGACACACTCATTTGGATAGTAGGTTGGTTGGGGAATTTCCGTGTGTCTGCCATGATGGGAAGGAGATGGTTTTCAGGTGATGAGGCATGAGCTTGCCAGGAAGATACACAGATCAAAATGTTGCATGTCTAGAATAAAGGTTGCCAACAGTACCAGAGAGAACAGAGCACACATCACAGACCTTGGTGGGCGGCAGAGAAGTCACTCACCAGTATTCTCTACACAGAAGCTTGTGGGACAAGGAAACAGCCTGCAAAGTCAATGCAGGAAGCCCTAGCATGTCTGGCTAGCCCAGGAAGTTCTAACAGCATTGCTAGACAAACCAGAGCAAGGAAATCCTGACAGCCCCAGAGTCCCTCATGACACTTCTCTCCACCTGCTGCCTCTATAACCTCTGCTCAGAGGAAGCCAGTCAGATGGCAGGGCTCCCTTAAGGATCACTTCAGCGGGATAAGGTCAAGCAGTGTGTGCAGCAGTTCAGCCTCTGTGCCAGCCCCCCTCTCTCTCTTAAGGGCTCTCCTGTGGCTGGCTGCCTTCGGTATGCTTTCCGATGGCTGCTCACTACTTGAAAGGTGCTTCTGGAAGAGAGCATGTCCAGACTGTTGAGAGAACAACTCATTAGAACAATGAGCCATGGGGTTTCCGTTTCCACAGCCGAGAAAGCCATGGTCAGAGCGCCCTCTTCAACTCTCGAGCTTTATACAGTGTCTCCTTTGGTGACTTTACTGCAATGTTGAATCATGTTTTTATAATTATATTTTTGCTTGTCCCAGCATATGTATTTAGGGGAGAATCTCACATCCCATTAATAATTATCCCAATATAATTTTTTCCCTCACTGTGGATTGTATATTTAGGGTGTCCACTGTGGTGCTGAATAATTAACTGATGGTAGATCTGCACAGTGAAATGCTTGCTTGAGTTAAGAAGGTTGACCTCACAGACACTATAAACGGTTGCTCTTCATTTTCTAGTGTGAACACCTAAGCTCTCTTAGCTGTTCCTGTGTGCAGTGAGACATTCTGTCAGATTTCTCCCACCCTCACACCACATCACTCACCTCCTATGGGTTTAAACCATTATTCTGTGTTTAGCTTAGAGGACAAACATCTGCTGTTTCTTGCAAATGTTTTCCAAACGAATCATTGGTCAGATCAGTAATTACTTGAACTTTTCATTGGCTCATTTCAACAGGCAAGAATCTTCCCTTGTCACTGTGAGCTCAGGTTTCCTCCTTGAATCTGTTTGTTTTAGATACTTAATGATAGAATGATTTATCATGGAAGCATAGAATTGCCATCTCTTCCTGATTGCTTTGTCAATTCCTCATAATGAAATGATCCTTTTGGTCCCTGGCGTTGCAGTCCAAGCTGCATCTCTATGGGTTGTATGTGTTGATATACATTCAGTGTTTCGGCTTCTGTTGTTTACATATGTATCTTGCTTTGTCTTTTCACTTTCAAATTCCTTTGCTCTTTATAGTTGTAGCATCTTTCTCTAAAGTAGAACACATCTAATGTTTTCACCCAATTCACCCAGGTCTTTGTCTTTTAGCTGTAGTATTTGGAACACTTATGTTTGTTGTAATCACAGACACATGTAGTCTTAAGTCTACATTTATAATCTCTATTCCATTTATCCCCAAGCCTTTGTCTCAGCTTAAGAATATTACAATATGATTGATATATAATCATACTTTTATAATTGATACAATATACTTTTATTGATTCACTATGTAGTGAGTGATGGTTTCTAAGTTTTATAATTTTAGATGATTCTCTTCATGTGGTTCATAAACTATTTACATCTTTTTGACAGACCTTTATCGGAGACATCTTTTTGCTTGTTAACCCATTCAAAGAACTCCCAATTTACTCCACTACGGTGAGTACAACACTCCAAATATCATTTTGAAGTGACATTCATGGGACATAAACATTTGTATTTGGTGACATACAAACTAAAGAACAACAATTTAAGCAAAATTTCTCAGAATCGTCCTCACTTGAATTAGCACGATGGTCATTGAATTAGCATGATGGTATTCTGAGGCAACTTTGGGAATCAAACTTTTAATTTTTTACCAAAGGTTATTCTTTACATTTACAGACATGACTCTCCTCTCATGGTGCTTACAAAACAGAATAAATTAAATACTACAATGTATTCCCATGCATCCTTGACTGATTTGTTATCATTTGGTTTAGAGTTCATGGATGAATGTTGACTAGTATTTAGTCCACAGGGATTTAGTTCACAGGTGAATATTCACTAGTGTTTAGTTCATGAATGGAAATTGACTGGTGTTTAGTTCATGAATGGATATTGACTGGTGTTTAGATCATGAATGGAAATTGACTGGTGTTTAGTTCATGAATGGATAGTCACTGGTGTTTAGATCATGGATGGATATTGACTGGAGTTTAGTTTATGAATGGATATTGACTGGTGTTTAGTTCATGAATGAATATTCACTAGTGTTTAGTTCATGAATGGATATTCACTGGTGTTTAGATCATGGATGGATATTGACTGGTGTTTAGTTCATGGATGGATATTGATGGGTGTTTAGTTCATGGATGGATATTGATGGGTGTTTAGTTCATAGATAGAAATTGACTGGTGTTTAACTCATAGATGGGTGTTTACTGGTGTTTAGATCATGGATGGATATTGACTGGTGTTTAGTTCACAGATATTGACTGGAGTTTCGTTCATGAGTGGATATTGACTGGTGTTTAATTCATGGATGGGTATTGACTGGTGTTTAGATCATGGATGGACATTGATGGATGCCAAGGAAAGGCTTGGCACTATGTCTGGTGTTGTTGTTGAGTCACATTTCTACAGTGTCTTTCTAGCTGCATATTTGCAGCATACACCTTATGCCTGGTAAATGTGTGCTGATAATCAGCTCATTTCTAAACATCAGTGCCACCTTTGAAACTATCACAGAGATTTGGGAGCCAGCATGAATGGTGTCATAGTGATACAGGAGCTGTGCTCTTTTATGCTACCCTGTGAGGTGCTTGCCATTTCTTCATGACTTGGAAGTGATCCTATTACATAGTTTTTTACTTGGTTCCTATTACTTAAAAGGAAACAAAATTTCTCAGAAACCAGAGCACTACAGATACTAGCAGTGAGTACCAGAGACAACCATAGATGATCAGGTTACTGAAATTAATTACATGTCTGTGTCTCTGAGAAGTCTATAAATAAATTCCTATGATGCCCACAAGGATGACTTTAGGATATTGATGCCAAATATCGGGGAATTTGTAATGTGAAATGTCACAGTTTAAGCTTATTTCATAGATATCTACCAGACTGGAAACTTGTGAGGTGCTTTTCTTTAAGCCATTGGAATAGCATAAGGATTGTGGACCAAAAGTTGAGGATAAAATCTAAACTTCCATGCTGCCACTGGGCCTCCTGGAATTGGACTGAGGGAAGGGTGATTGTCCAGGTTCTCTCCAGATGCCCCACCACTGACCCCCGCCCTAGCTTACTTTAGACCCCAGCAACATGTTTCAGTTTCAAGAGTTCCTCTTCATGTGAGGACTGAAGTAATGAGTCTTCCATCTTTGATCTGCTGTCCCCAGGTGTCCCAGATGTACCTGAGCCCCACAGGCCAGCGCAGCCCCTCACTGCCACCCCACCTCTTCTCCTGCGCAGAGAGAGCTTTCCACAGACTGTTCCAGGAGCGAAGGCCACAGAACATTGTCCTCAGGTGAGCCAGCCTGTCACCTTCTCACCTGTCACCAGAACTCAGGCATGTTCCTTTACCCACTCAATATGTTTTCAGTCTATCTTTCCAATGAACACATTTGTCTTGTTAGAAGAGACCGGAAGAGTTCTTTGAGAAGTCGCCCAGTGTAGCAGAGTCTATGGCAACCAACAGCCTGCTATGCACTTCATCCTTGTAGCAGGAACAGCTGGACCACTTCTATGCAAACGCTGAGTATCCACGAAGCCTTAAAAGCATCTCCTGCAGGTGGACTTAATTGAGGACTGCCTAAGAGGCCAAGGATTGCTGGCACAGACAATGCCAGCCTATCAGGAACTGCTGTTTAGAAGAGATGCTTTCTTAAGACTAATGGGTGGAAGGTATTAAAGGAGCTTACAGTAGCATTCAAATGAACTTGCTGCAGCATTTCTCCCCTGCTCCCAGTCTGTGTCATTGACTCTGTACCACCTCACCTCCTACTGCCAAGGGCAGGTAGGGTCAGCAGCGAATAGTCCAGGGCACAGGCAGCACATCCTGAAGATTTAAAACAGCAACACAGGGACTCTGCTTTCAAATCTAAGAAACAAACATGGAGAAAGAAAAGCTTACGACATTATTGGGCCTAAGCTGCTGCTCTATGTGTGGTCCCCACAGGTTCCAAGTTACAGCTTTACTTATTTACAAGGCGGGCTTTCCTCTGCGTGTCTCTCCTATTCACCTCTGCTCCCACTCACGCCGTATGTCCACAGAGATGGTCCTTCTTGAAAATGTAAAGGAAAACTTCAAACTACAGAAAGACAGTTTACTTGTGAATAAAACTCTTCAAATTAAGATGTGAGGGAGGGTCAGCAAGGGGTCCTCAGGTGGAATCCCAGATAAACAGAGGATACTGAAGGGTTAAACTCAGACTTGGGCTACCATCTCTGGAGACGCCTTCAGCCTTTCCAGTGTGGGTAGAACTGTTGGTTTTGTTCATGTTTCTCTCTCATAGTGTGTCCTTGCTCAAATGTATACTAAAACACTTTCTTAATACACTCAACATTTCTTCAGCAAATTATCAAGATGGGAGACAAAGAGAGATGGCTCTGGAGGCTTGGCTGAAGGGGTGCTCACAGTGCCCTGCAGAGAGTCCTGTAGATAGACCTGGCTAGATTTGCTTCACCCCAAATTCTACATTCATTTGTTCAGGGTAACTTTCTCCCCCTAACTCCTCACTAATGACTCATTTGGGCAGATTTTTAAGGGTGATAATGCCATATATTTTTGGAGGGGGAAACTTATTTCTTCATTTAAGTTATACAAGCCTCCCCAAGTCCTCACAAGCAAGACAAACCAAGACTGAATCCGACTGGAAAACAAGTAAGAGTGACTTAGTCAATCTGGCCCTTTTTAAGCTGTGCACCATGGCATGGTCTCCTTGTGGAACAGGATGATGAGGGAGAAGGCCGTCAAGCCCAGAGAAGCTCAGCTGAAGTTATGTGCACTCACTGTTTCTCCTGTGCCAAAAAAAGTAGGTAGACAGAGGGTGGCGAGTACTATAGTCATCAGAGGCTCAATATACCCTCAGGGCTCAGGAAACCCTGAAGAAAGGGAGGCAGAAAGAATGTAAGAGCCAGAGGGGATGGAGAACTCAGAGAAAATAAAGACTTCTAAATATACACGACCAATGCTCACATGAACTCACAAGCACTGAGGCAGCATGCACACACAGCCTGCATGGGTCTGCCCAGGTCCTCTGCACATATATTATGGCTTCCAGTTTAATGTTTTTATGGGAGTCTTGTGTGTGCAGATGAGTGGGTCTCTGACTCCTGTGCTTTCTCTTGGCCTCTTTTCCTTCTGTTGTTTTTTTCTGTCCAATTCCAATGTGTTAATTTTTCTTTCTTTTTTTTTTAAAAGCTTTTCTTATTTTGTTTTATTATTACCCCTTAGAAGCCTTCTTTTTTTTTTCTAATATGAGAGAGAAATGGAGTGGATCTGGATCACACTGGAGGTTCGAAGGAACTGGGAGGAACAGAAGGAAGGGAAACTGTAATCAGGATATAGTATGTGAGAGGAAAAAGGATATTTTTCAGTAAAAAGGGGAAAAGTTGAATATCTCCAGAATAGATAGATATTCCATAAATTAGCACCAGGTGAGACATTATTTTTAGTTTGCTTTACAAACTCTATTTTAATGTCACATCTTAAAGTTGGTGACTTGTTTTTGTCCTGGTGACTTCTAGGAATCAGGGTGATGGAGCAAAGAAGAAGAGACCATTAATCAAGCTGAGAGTTCAATTATTAACATTTCAACAGTTTTCTAGCAAGTGCACTTGAATCAATTAATTACAACATGGCTCACACTTCAACCACAGGAGGACAGGGGCCAGGTGATCCTCTGGAATTCTGACATCCAAAACCCACTGACAAGACAGGACACCTGCTGATTTGGTGTTCAGAACCTATCCAATTGACAGTAGCACTGTACCATCAATTCCCTGACAGCATCATGCCCCTCTCCATCCCTGGGTCTGAGAATCTTCTTGGGCTCTTTTTGTTCCTCTTCTAAGCCGGTGAATTTGTGTTTTCCCTCATTTTCTCTCAGCGGAGAAAGAGGATCAGGGAAGACCCAAGCCACCAAACAGATCATGAAGCACCTGACCAGCAGAACCAGTTCCAGCTGTACCATGTTTGACTCCAGATTCAAGCACGTAAGTGGCTTCTGGTCTGGTGGGTATGAGCGTGAGAGGACTGAGCCAAGAGCAATGTCACTTGCAAATACAGGGGTGTATCACCATAGTCAAACCATGGTCAAAGGTTGTGAGTAAAAAGAAAAGATGTCTGTGTTTGCACAGAATGCCGCTGATACTTCTGCTGGAGAGTGCCTGAAACGCATCTCTGGGGCAATCTTCAGAGCAAACAATAAGCCTGCAATATTTTTTAAAAGAAGTGGTCACAGTAAACATGGGTGATTTTAATCTACAGCTATTTATTAAGCCTGCACACTCTTCAGCAACACATAGGTCCACTCCACAGCTCCGATGTAGCAGTTGGGGTCGACTTGGGAAGATTGGCAAGCCTCTGTGCAAATATGCTAACATACCAGCGGCTGAGAGTCCCAAGTGAAAGCATGAATAAATCAACATGGTTATAAGATAAATGCCGGTTAACTAATGGAAATAACAGAATCTATTGATTTAATTGAAGTGACAGGGAACAATAGTCCCCCCTCTAAATCACAGACTAAGATAATCGTCTATTAAAACGATCATCATTGAGAGAGAACGAACGGGCCTGGCAATTTCTAAAACGCACTCTGATCACTTTATGTAAATAGACTTTGCTATTTAGTTTAAGCGACTACTTTTCAATTCCTGTTGAGTCCATTGGGTGTAACTTTCCCAAGTCTGCTGGCACTTGGGGGAAATCAAGCCCCCGTCTCCATGAGGATTTCAAGTGAAACGCCTTCCATGTTTTCTTCATTCCTCGTGACATGTTTCAATTCCATCTTAACCATGGGTTTCCCTCCGTTAGATATCATCCACACAAATATCGTTGTCTAAGTTCATGAAGCCCAGTGCAGGTTCAGCAGAGCATCTCAGAAAATAAACAGGGATTTTTACAAGTGCCAGATGAATTTGTGAACTGATTGTAAACCTGTATAACATTACAGAGCATCTGTAAAATTCAGTAGACTTGAGAGGCGGGGGGGGGGGGGCGGGGAGCTACTAAATTCTGTATGAGATAAAGATTTGGCTAGCAGAATGGAATCACTAGATAGAACATCCTGGGTGCCCAGAGCTATTAAGCAATGAGGTTCAGATTGAGACCCAGCTAAACTGAGAGGCAGCTCTCAGGTGAAGACAGGTGAGGTATCCTGAGAGGCTGATTGTGAACGGTCAGTGGGAGACCTCTCACTGGCTGACAGGCAGAGAGCCGCAACTGGGCCTGGGACACAACCAACAAACTAGGGGAGGGCTGGTGGTGTCTAAAGCAGACTGGTGAGTGATGGAAGTCAAGGTCTTGTTCAGTTAGCAAAGATTATACACGTGAAGGAAGCTAGAGAGATAACCGTGAGAGTGAATGGGGGACATCTCCAATGACTGTCACTCAGAGGGTGATGAAGGAACCTCCTGCAATTGACACCATGACAGCCTTCTCAAAGCCACATGCAGCCACCCCAATAACATTAAGGAGGTGTGAGTCTGAGAGGTCCATGGCCTCTCAGTTCATGTTCCTGGGGCATGATGCTCACAGGAACCATGAGGAAGGAATGAAGACAAAGACATAGCTGGATATGAAAGACACTAAGGAGGGTGAGTGCCGAGGACCAAACGTGAGCTTGCTCCCTCTACCCAGGTCTAAGACCACATGGCAAAGATGTTGGAGATCCAGTCTTGCAGGGCATCCCAGTGCTGTGAGAGAGGTCTCCCGTGTGTTTGCTGTGCTCCGTGTGCTCAGGTGGAGTCCAATGCTCCGAGGCGTTGCTCTCCCGCCCTAAGTCTGCGAGCAGCTAAGCCCCCAACCCTGTTTTGTGTCTAACCCCTATATCTGAGTCTTGATGATCAGAGGCAGGGATTCTTCAAGTCATCAGATTTACTGAAGCAGAAAAAACTGCGTTTTTGAAAGAAATTGCCTGGGACTTTTGGTCCATTCCATTCCAAATGAGTTTCAGGCCAACTTCAATTCTGTTCCAATGATTTAAATAAATAAAGCCTTTACTGAGAAGTCCCTTTACAGAGGGGAGTGACAGGCTACATTTGATTAATGGATGTGTGGATATTCATTCAGGAGCCCCTGGACCTTTATTTCTAGGAAATAAAACAATATAATTAGCTACTTTTACAGCATATAGTCATTTTAACTATAAAATTTATACCACACAGTATAAATGGGGGAAAAAATCAGGTCAATAAAATTTTAATCAGTAAACATTGAGGGCACCAGTAGGTATTTTTTTCTATATATTTCATTTAAATTTTTATGGCTATGTGCTCTTCTCATAATCACGTTTCAGAGTCAAGGGAGAGACAGTGGAATATACCAGTTTCGGATTGTCTCAGCATTTCTCCTAATACAGGTATTTGGTGCCACCTATTGGCTGACTAGCTAATAAAGAGGAAAATAGCTGGCAGTTTCAAGCTCGGCACTGTCATCTGGAAGAACTCGGAAAACTGTGTGCATTGAAATGGCCTTAGGAATTTACATGTTTCAAATGGCTTTAGCTTTACATTAGTGTCACATGTCTTTATTGCTAATCCAAGACAAACTGGATGAAGCTAGCATGAGGCTAGGATTCGGTGTGTGACTCTGTAGCCGATTGCCTTGGTTCAAATCCCAGCTAGGACTGGAAGTCGATGACCCTGACAGCTGGTGATTCTGTTTCTGTGATGGGAAAGTAAAGATTCCGATGGCAAAGTTTTAAAACCATCACAGACACACATGTATTTACACAGGCACCTCGTGTTAGATGTGGGTAGGCACATAGTAAGCACAGTAGATATTGGTTATACATGTGTCTGCTCTGTGGCGGACACAAAGCCGAGTGCTTTACACACAAGACATGGAAAGCACCCAAAAGTCACCCCATGTTAGAGTAGAGCAGAGTGGACTTGGCAGTTGAAGGGACTTGCTCCCAGCTTTAGAGTGTGTTGTTTGCTAACCTGAGATGGGGAGGCAGCTATGAAAAGCACGTGCACGTAATCATGAAATTACTGCTCCACACCTCCTGTCCAGACACACATCACCTGTCATCCATGATATCCTTTCTTATAAAATAATAAACCGTCACTTTATTGTCAAATAAAATACAGAAATGCCTCAAATCTAAAATATTTTTTTAAAAATAAATCCTATTTTATGGCTTTTAAAAATAATTATCTTACAGTATGTTTATTCAGTGAGAAGGAATTGCACTGTTAATATTAACATATGCATAGTTACCTATTCTATGTAATTTTTAAAGATCACTGAAATTATTGGACTGGCAGTTGTGTCACGCCTGCGATCCATTTGCTTTGGGTTGTATTAATTTTCAAGCCCAAATCATAGTGTTTTGTAAAGATTTAATGTGTCTTCAGAAACCTAGGCTTCGAAACCAGATGGTTAAACACATTTCATTATTATGCTTAGCATTTTTGATTTGTGATTGCGATCAGAGTGTCCCTTTACAGTAGTCAATCATGCAGAATGTTTCTCAAATTAATAAATGCCTAGATATAACAAATGCCAAAAAGACTTTAAAATGCACTAAATACATTTGTTTAAAATGAATAGTGGTTATCTCAAAAATAGTGTTATAAATTAAAGGGTGTAGGATGAGGACCCATTCAATCAGGAGAGTGGCCTTTTGCCACCTAGCGGCTGACTTGGAATCTGGATTTAAGACATTTGTAGATTCTTAACCGAGAAAGAACTACCCAGATTTTCATACATTTGGAGACTTGTTCAGTCATGATCCTTACTAGCATCGCAGTCAGTTGACAGATGAGAAGTGGATTTTAATCCATGCTCAATATTTGAAGAAACTTGTTTAGAGAATATCTCAGATCCCGGGTCCACCCCAAGGGCTTTACGCTAGAGTTTTAGAACCATGGGCTCTCAACCTTTGAGACAAAGCACAGGGTAGTGAGGGGCCATGACAGTGACTTTAATTAGTTGTTTAGTTCCATTTCCTCAAGCGAGGGTGGACTGCAATGGGCCACAGTGCAGCCAGGAAGGAGGTTAGCAGGCCTGCATGTTGAAGCATGGGTAAGCGTGCCCAGGGATTAGGAAGGACTCAGGTTTCTGTCATTTCTAATTCTTCTTTTTAAAAACATCAAGGAGCTGGGGGTGTGGCTCAGTTGGTAAGAATGTAGAAAGGGCCTGAGGTCAGACTCCAGCACCCATGTAAAAAGCCAGGAAAGTGATCTATTAGCTTATAACTCCTGTACCGTGGAGGCAGAGACAGAAGAATCATGAGGCTTCTTGGCTGTCATCTTAGCTACAGATTCAGGGAAAGACCCTGTTGTAAGGGAAGAACGTAGAAAATGACAGATTAGGACACCCTACGTCATCCCCACACATGTGCCCATATACCATCAGCCCCTCCCCATGCAATGTGTGTGTGTGTGTGTGTGTGTGCTGTGTGTGTGTGTAGAACACTGGTCTTCATTTGCATGCAGGCAGGTAAAGTATGTGACATCGTAGTAAGAGGACTACCATCTTGTGTGCACTTGTAGCTCTCATCTGAGGAAGGGACAACCTTAAAACTACAGCATCCATTATGTGGAAAGCACAGAGCCTTCCAGAAAGCAGAATACTCCCAGCATCCTTGTTATGGTTCTCCATCTTTATTTACTTTAAGAATACTCATGGGAGCAAATATGGAGACAAAGTTTGGGATAGAAACTGAAGGAAGGACTGTCTGGAGACTGTTCCACCTGGGTATCCATCCCATGTGCAGTCACCAAAGGTAGATGCTGATGTGGATACCAGGAAGTGCATGCTGATAAGAGCCTGATATAGCAGTCTCCTTAGAGGTCTGCCAGAGTCTGACATATTCAGAGGCAGATACTCACAGCTAACCATTGAATTGATCATGGGGTTCCCAATGGAGAAGTTAGAGAGAAGACTGAAGGAGCTGAAAGGGTTTGCTGTCCTATGGGAAAAGCAACAATACCAACCAACCAGAGTTTCCATAGTCTAAACCGCCAGCCTGGGAGTACATAGGGAGGGACCTATGGCACCAGCTGTATATGTAAGGGAGGATGGGCTTGTCCGGCATTGGTGGGAGAGGAAGTCCTTGGTCCCATGAAGGCTGGATGCTCCAGTGTGGGGGAAGTTGAAGGCGGGGAGGTGAGAGTGGGTGGGTGGGTGGGGGCACATCCTCATAGAATCAGGAGAAGGGGGGATGAGATGAGGGTTCCTGGGCGGGGGAAAATGGGCAGAGGGGATAACATCTGAAATGTAAATAAAATATCCAATTAAAAAAAAAGAAAAAAAAGAGTCTTGGCTCTTACACATATTTTGACAAAGAATTCCTACTTCTGGAAAGCTATACTGAGAAAATGAAGTGTGAAATTATTTCATATATTGGAATACATCTTTATTTACAATATAAATATTATAATATTGGGAAATCGGTGTTCCGTACTAGGTATATAAATGTTCATATGTAATGAATGATACTTGGATATTGCGATAGTTAATTTTTATTAACTTGCCTGAATTAAAAGTCATCATGGAATCACACAAAAAAAAAAAGAAGTAGTCCAATCAAATTCTCTCTTATACTGCAGGCCATATGCATCTTAGAAGCCTTCGGACACGCCAAGACCACACTCAACAATGTATCCAGTTGCCTCATACAGTACTGGGAACTGCAGTTCTGTCAGAGGAGAAAACATGTAACTGGAGGTGAGTTTGCACGTAGCCAGCAGAGGGCTCCTGCTCCCAGAGAGACAGAGGCCACGGGCCTGTGAAGCTTTCGGTCACTATCTAGACAACCCCAAGTGAGCACAGAGCAGAGAGAAGCCATCCACAGGCTGTCCCTGGAAGAGAATTCACCTGCCGCCACTTATGGATTTATAAACCTTTTCTTCGTACCCTAGAAATATCTTATAATAACGATGACCAGGTATGCCCGGGGGAGCCTGGGATGCCTTCTGCTTCCTGAGGCATCAGTTTTCCAGTTCAGACTTTACTGGGAATTGAAAATATTCTCAAGTGCAAGGTGGGCCTTCCGAGGAGGGTTGCTGTATAAATCACATGGCACAGAAGAAGAGTTTACCAAAAAACAAAACAAAGAAAAACAAAACAAAAACCTGTCAGGAACAATCCTTCTCCCACAAAGATGCAAACACTCAAACAAATCCTAGCATGCGCAGTTCCTTCACATAGCACCCACTGGGATCAATCAAATCTGATTAAAAAAAAAAGATTGAATTACAACCAATATAAATATCAATCACTGAACTAAAATGGAACAGAATTAGCTTCTTATTTGCTTTAAATATTAGCTATGTATTTTTTTTCTGGAAGTTCATTTACAATTCCAGTTTTTACTGACCAGTGTGTCCTGGGCATAGTGTAAGGTTCCTGGATAAGAAGTCCCCAGAGACCAGACAGGAAAGGTTATGACTCTGTCCTTTGCCACATGGATGTGCAGACCCAGGTGAGGACTGTGGTCAGATTGAACAGGTAGTCTGTCAGCAGTGCTGCATTCCAGGCCACTCGCTGGCCACCTGCTAGCTCCACTGTGTGAAGCCTTGGAGAGCCTCATACTCACAGATGTTTGAGACCATGGCTCCTACTGAGCCTAATGCAGCCCCTCCCAAACCCCATGCCAATGCTGAGCCTGGGCATCACAAACCTAGTCCCCACGCTGCCAAGGAGAGACTCTGCATCTGGGGCTCCATTAGAATGACTTCTTCTCTATCCATATCTTCTTCACCTCAGGAACTTACTCACTGCCCCTAAAGGTGCGAGACATTGCTCTTCCTGTATTTCATTTCTCCTGTAGAGATTGTGAGTCCTCACATCAGGAATGTTAGTAGAGAAAATTGTCATAGACATATGAGAGTGGCTGAGGAGTATGGGTGAGGAGTGTGGGTGAGGAGTGCTCTGCCGCTCAGAGGACCTGAGTTCGTGTCCTCAGAAACCAAGGGAAGCCAGGGACATCAGCACGTGTCTGAAAAACCAGTGCTTCTATAGTCAGATGGGAGGTGGAACAGGAAGAATGCCCTCCTACTTCCACATGTGCAATGTGGCATGCACTCACAAAGACACGCATGCATACACACACACACACACACACACACACACACACACACACACTGTGTTGGAAAAGTGCAGTGAGACTTCTGGAGCCCCTTCTGGTCATCAATCACACCCTGTTATCAAGCAGTTCTCATGATCCTGTCCAGTTACACCCCTTAAGTACTTAAGGGGCTCATGTGACTAGGATGTGGCATCCTTGTGTGTATTCTACCTCTGATTCATCAGGGAAAAGAATATGGCCCGAGTGCAATAGAATCTAGGCTCTATGTATAACTTTGGTCGACTCTCTGGGCTCTGTGTGTGACTTGATTACTCTCTGGGCTCTGTGTGTGACTTGATTACTCTCTGGGCTCTAGGTGTGACTTGTTTTACTCTTTGGGTTCTGTGTGTGACTTAGTTAATTCTTGGGGCTCTGTGCATGACTTGGTTGACTCTCTGGGTTCTGTGTGTGACTTAGTTGACTCTCTAGGCTCTGTATGTGACTTGGTTGACTTTCTAGGCTCTGTGCATGACTTGGTTGACTCTTTGGGTTCTGTCTATGACTTGGTTAACTCTCTGGGCTCTGTGTGTGACTTGGTTGACTCTCTGGGTTCTGTGTGTGACTTGGTTAACTCTCTGGGCTCTGTGTGTGACTTGGT
>NW_021604615.1:5090064-5093511 GCF_004785775.1 Grammomys surdaster
CTGTGTGTGACTTGGTTAACTCTCTGGGCTCTGTGTGTGACTTGGTTGACTTTCTGGGCTCTGTGTGTGACTCGGTTAACTCTCTGGGCTCGGTGTGTGACTCGGTTGCCTCTTCCCTTGGGAAAAGCACTTTGAAGATGTCATGGAAGGCTTTCTCCACTCTCCTTCCCTTCACTTTCTCATTCTTTTCTAATCAAGACCCCTCAGACCTCATCGATTACATTTATAGTTCTGAAAGCTTCCTGCTGAGTTCTTTAAAAAAATCTAGCTAAATGCTTTAGAGGTCATTTTCCTATGATTTTTAAAATTAAGACAAATAAAGCTAATTGGAAAGATCACAGAAAGTCAGCGCTGTTCTGGGGTTGTGTTCTCAGAGGCGCATGAAGACTTGTCCTGTTCCCACAAAGCCCAACTGCGCTGAAGGGCTCAACCTCAGCGCTCACCTCTGCTCTTTGTCAAAGGAAACTGTGACAGACTTATCTTCCATTTTACCATATGGATGAGGCTTGAGAACAAAAGAGTGCTGTTCTGTGTAAGGATATGGTCCACGCCAATCAGTTAACCACAGGAACATCCATCATAGAGCTCAGAGGGGCTTCGAGCTTTCTTGTCATGACGGTGATATACTCGGAGGTGGCGAGGGAGTGGAGAACAGAGTCTTATAAGCAGTTGTATGCAGTCAGAACACTGAGGCAAGATTGCTACAAAGATGCCTCTTTGTGCTAAGAAGTCTCTAAGTCTGAAGATGAGACCTCTGCCCACTGCTAGTCTGATATTCTGAGGTCCAGTGAGGGACATGGAAGCCTTGTTTCCCTGTTCATGTGAGTATAGATAAATGAAGCGGGCATGAAACCTGGGAACCTTCCAGAATGTCAGTGTCTGAGACCTGCTGTAACAGAGTGTTGTGTGTGACTCTTCCTGGAGGAACCCAACACACACACATACACACACACACATACATAGACACACATACAGACACAGACATACACATAGACACACACACAGATACACAAATATAGACACACAGACACATACACAGACACACACAGCCACACACATACACATAGACACACATACAGACACACACAGGGACACACACAAACATAGACACACACAGAGACACACACACAGAGACACACACACATAGACACACAAAGAGACACACACACATAGACACACACAGACATGCATACACATAGATACACATAGACAAGCATACACACACGCACACATAGATACACATAGGCAAGCATACACACACACACACATAGATACACATAGACAAGCATACACACACACACATACACACACACACACACACACCTACTCACCCCAGAAAGAAAATCTACAACAGACTTAAATAAGAATTTCACCCAAGTCCAGCTTGGAGAATCAGTGATTATTTTTTTCTGGAGTCACTAACAGGACGCTGGGTGTTTACTTAGGAGAAACAGGAAGGACTCAAAAACAGTTGGGTCACCCGACAGCTGAGTCACTCACCCTAACATGACTCCAAAACTGCAACCCTGCATGCCAGCACCACTTGCAGCAGCTCCACTGGCCTGAGAACTTCCTCTCTGTGGCTCTGGTCAGTCTCACCTCCAACAATGGTTCACAGTTACTTTAAAGTTGGGGAGGGGCCCTTGGCATTCCCAGACGAAACATTTGTTTTCGTCTTGGGTCCCATGGCCCACCATCCTGTCTGGAAGGAAGGTTTCAGTTCTGAAGAAACTGCCATACAACACAAATATATTAGCAGACAGCTTGAAGCCTCCAGACATGGCTGACTGACTGACCTGAAATCTCAAAGCCTGAACTGTGGTACCTGCAGACAGATATTCTTGACATCTCCCAGGGAGAGCCTTACTGGCCTAGCCCCACTTCTGAGCTCACCACAAACTTCAGTGTTTGGCATATACATCAGCATTGCCTCCACTGACACATGCCTTTGCTGTGTCTTCTTAGAGGAGTGCCACATATGCCACATTAGCACACCCCCCCCCCCCGCCACCCTGTCTGTGCTCAAACATGAGTGCTCTGTATAGCTGCTGTTGCTAAGTCAGGCTCATGCACAGGTGTTGCGTGTAATTTTGAGATGCACTTTTACTCCTTACCTGGTTTCTTTGCCCAGTGCTGCAGTCCCTCAGGACTTAACTCTGAGATCACACCTCAGCTGGGTGAACTTCCATCCTGCCGGTTCCTCCAGCTAGCTGGCTCTGCTAGGCTGCCCAACAACCACCCCTCACCCCCTGGAATGCCTGGAGCTACTGGCTAACTACCTCCAGCTGCCCTCTCTCTTCTGCCCCTTTTAGCTCTGAGGAAGGAAAACACACGGGAGAATTTTATTATGTTAAAACTGGCCAGATAACTCAATGGCTGATTGAAGAATATCCTGCCCATCCTCCTTAGCCTCTGCCACTTGTGGAGGCCACAAACTATGTCTCCTAGACCTACATGTCTGTCTTCCTCTCCACTCCATAGCCTGGTCCAAATTCCAAATCTTGCCATATCCCCTCCTCTTCCTCCTGGGACCTGGAAAACCCATCTTATTCTCTTCACCCAGCAACTGGCTTCTTTATTGACCCAATCAAGAAACAATTAGGGAACCAGACTTTAGTTATCAGCTCCTCCCCTACACGCAGGTCAGCTCCTCCCCCTACACGCAGGTCCTGAGGTGAGGGCTTTGAGCATCTTTTGTGGGACACAATTCAGCCTACCACAGGGCATGAAGATGGTTTCAGTTGAAGAACAAATACTTCCACAGCTGAGGGAAAGTAACACTGGATATTGCCGAAGCTGTGCTATGACGTTCTGCTTCTGAACCAAGGCTCTCTCCAGTGAGCGGATTGGGGCTAGTGGGAGATGACTGATCAAGTGCCTGCCTGCAAGGAAGAGGACTTGAGTCTGGATGCCCAGGGCTCAAGCAGGTGTGGTTGTGAACACGTGTCTGTAACCCTAGCATTGGGTAGGCAGGGACAGGCAGACCAGCAGAGCTCGGTGCCCAGCCAGCCCAAGGGATCCAGTGAGCTCCTGTGAGAAACAGTGTCACAAACACTAAGATGGAAAGTCACAGAGGAGGATGCCTAATGACAACTGCTGGCTTTCACATGCATACTAGATAGTGCACCAGGATGTACACATACACCACGTACACACACACACACACACACACACACACACACACACATACACATACCAGGAACACACACACACACATACATACCACACACACAAATACACACACACCACACATACCACACACACATACTATACATACCACAGACACACACACACTACACATACCACGCATACCACACACACACAGGTGCACACACATACCACATACAACACACATTATACACACACCACACATACATACCACACATACACATACCACGCACACACAAACACACGGGTGCATACACATATACCACATACAATATACAC
>NW_021604615.1:5093521-5100271 GCF_004785775.1 Grammomys surdaster
CACACAAACACACGGGTGCATACACATATACCACATACAATATACACTATACACACACCACACACTGACACGCACACACCACACACACACAGGTGTGCACACACATATACCACGTACAATACACACTATACACACACAACACACTGACATGCACACACCACACACACACACACACAGAGAGGTGTGCACACACATACACATACAGTACACACTATTCACACACATCACACAAACACACCACACACACACACAGGTGTAGATACACATCACACAAACCACACACACACAAATGCACACACGCACGTGCACACACACACTTTATAAAAAGGAAAGATGCATTTATTTAAACTACCACAAGGGGCTCATTCCCTCAGGTTGAGCTGCTACGAAAGCAGCTGAACTGTAAATGTTCATTATGAAAGCTAATGAAACTGCAGCAAGACAATTATATTCAGATCAGGTCACGTAAGTGAAGATGACACGACGCGTCTGTGCTTTATGGTGGACTATATTTGCTTAAGTTATCAGCATGTGCCATTAAAGCATTAAAGTTAAAGCAGTGATTACCATTGTATTTACCACAAAGAATTATCATGCTAATATTAAGGCTGATAGATGCGTTCCCTAATGGTTGCTATTAGTGATTTTTAAATAATTTAACACCGATTGTTTTGCCAGAATGTAACCACAAATTGCAACGTAAAAAAAAAAAAAACATCAGGCTTAATTTTATGAACCAGCAGCTATAAACTGATTTTTTTTTGTTTTAAATTTTGTATAAATTTTATTAACAAATAACACATTGACCTGGCTTCCACCTCCGTGTTTTTCCCAGCTGATTGCCTGTTTAACAAAGCTGTCATTCCTGGTTTCTCAGTGTAGGAACCATAGTCCTTCAGGGTTGAGGGACTTCACCACACAGGGAAGTACACAGGGAGCCAGCATGCAAACAAAGGGAAAGATTTACCAAAGAAGGTTCTACTGAGTCATTTGTTTGCCTCCGCTGACTTCACCCTGACGTTCACTCTCTTGCCCAAGAAAGCAGAGGTTCATAGATGGCATAAAAGTACACCTGTGAGATTGTCTCCAGTGCCCGAGTTATACCTCTTCTTTTAAGTGAACAAAATTATGAGATTGTCAGTCACCCTAAAGAACATGCAAATTTTCCTTTAGTTGAAAATTGATTTCCCCCCTCACATAATATATCCTGCTTACGGGTTCCCTCCTTCTACTCTTCCCAGTTCCTTCCCACTCCCCCCACTTCCAGATCCACTCCCTTTCTGTCTCTCAGAATAAAAGGCTTCTAAGAAACATAATAATACAATACAATGAAGATAATATAATATGTTAACGTGAGACAAGCCCAGGAGAGGTCACAAGAATTAGAGACCTGCTTGTTCGCGTGCTCAGGAGTCCCATAAACATACTACACTGGAACCTATAACACATACACAGAGGACCAGGTGTGGACCTGTGCAGGCCCTGTGCAGGCCTCAATCTCTGTGAGTTCATATGAGCTTTGTTCAGTTGATTTAGAGGGCCTTGTTTCTTGGTGTCCCCATCCCCTCTGGTTCTTAAACTTTCTACCCCCTCTTCTTCAGGGGGGAAGGATATGAGGGGAGGGATTCAATGGAGACATCCATTCAGGGATGACTCTTCCAAGGTCTCTCACTTTCTGGCTACAGGTCTCTGTATTTGTTCCATCTGCTGCAGGAATAAGCTTCTCTGATGGTGGTTGAGTGAGACACTGGTCTACGAGCAGAACACAATGACATTAGCAGTTGTTTTATTGCTGTGACCTTTTTCCTAGATCTCTGAGCTATTTAGTGTCATGTGCTTGGCTATCCAAGCAGTGTTGAGTATAAGATCCATCTCATGGAGTTAGGTTAGACCTTAGGTTAAATCAGATATTGATTGGCTCCTTCCACAAGCTCTGTGCTACCCTTGCCCTATTGCAGGTGGTACACCATTGTAGATCAAAGAGTTTGTGGCTGGGTTGGTGTCACATTTCTCTTTGGATAGCAGGAAGTGTACCTTCCCATTCCAAAGACACTGAAAAGTGGGAGTAAAGGCTCTGTGTAGGTACCAGCCCAACCTCCCCATGTTCAGTGAGTTACGGGGGTGTTGTTTTCAGCTCTGGTACCTTTCTTTTCCTTGGCATCAGGTGGAGAGAAAACTATAGTTTTCTTGGCAACAATCTGGGTGGTTTGGGATTCCCTTTGGGAAAGAGGTCTTGCATAAGCTATATCTTTTACCAAGCAAATTTTTAAGAATCACAGTATCTTATTTTACAGTTTTGAAGGGGAAAATATGGGACAGAGTCAACAGAAATCCATCATACAATTGAATCTAATCAAGTCATGCTGCACAAAAGAAGCATAGGATATTCCAAATGTGCCACAGATAGCACAGAACAGCTTCAAGACTGATGGCTACAGTTTCTTCATGTGGAAAAGCCAAGACCCTAGCCCCACACTAGACCTTGTCAGATCTGCTTCTGGTCAGGGTACAGAACTAGATTCCCTTTATCCTCCTTTCATTGGGGCCTCTGAGAAAGCCTTGGATTAGCCTGGCTCTAGATAGAATGTCATTGACAGAAGACTGATGGAAATACTATGGAAAGAGGCAATCATATCCCAGAAAACAAAGAGACTCCCTCTCTTACAGAAACACATTGGCATGGGGACAATGTCTTTAGAACAGTGGGTTCCCATGAAACTTACAAGTGAAGAATAGTGGATGTCAAGAATCTGTAAGGTTATGGGTTACTACATCCTGTGTGGCTACAGCACAAATTCAGACAACACTATCAGGGTCAAAAGGCAATGCGTACACAATTCCCAGGCCCAAGCTCCCTGGAATTGGCTAGGAGCCAGGTTGATAGAGCCACCGGAACCTGGCATGTACCCTGCTCTTCTTTCCAACTCTTCGGTAATCTGAACTTCTTTGCATCATTCTCCTTTTCTGTACCGTGATAATGATCATCACTGCTAAGTCTTATGAGTTGCCAGGAGCAGAGACGTGTCAACACGGCTCTCTGTTCTTTCACTTTCATGTCAGTAGGAAGACGACCCCTTTCCCAGTTGTAGATGCTGGGTTGCTGCCAAAGGATGTAGTCCCAGAGTCCCAGCGTGAAATGGGGAAGCGCTTGGCTCTTAGCCTTTTCCATGTACTGAAAAAAACCCAGATCAAGTCAGCTAAAACCATAGTCCACTTGGAATAGGAAATGCCTCCAGTGTACCATGGCTGTGTGACCTACTTGGGTAATGTAAAAATTAAGAGTTTGTTTGTTTTGTTTCGTTTTTTAAATGAAGAGTGTGAGGGGCCACTCCGGGCACTTTTCTGTCAAGTCCTGATTTCTAAATGAATGAGAGAGGTGATCAGAGATGAGGCCTCACCAGCATCATGCCATTGGCTTTCTTGCTATCACGTGTCTCCTTGGACATGCTTTCGGTGCGGTGCTTTCATTGATCCCGCCCCAGTCCAGGCTTTAGAGATAAGGAATGGGCTTAAAGTACAAAGGTGCCCACGAGCGCTGAGAAGACACCGTGTCTGAGATGCCATGTCTGAGATGCCATGTCTGAGATGCCTTAGATGTATTTATTTCTGGAACTCCAGAGGGATCCTGAGATGTTCTGTGCTCTCTTCCTCCTACTAAAAATGGGCAAAAAGATATTGAAGGTGCAAACAGTGGCCATGCCAGGTTCAGCAGCACAATGCCTGGGATTGCTTCCCAGAAGAGCCCCTCCCTTCACATCTCTCTCCATGATGGCTCACGGGTAAATGACTGCTCACCCCAGCGTGAGTGAGCTCAGGCTGTGAAGTAAGAAGATAGTCATGGGTAAAAGGCTGACTTCCCTGGAGCCCACAGTCTGCTAGAAGTCTGCTAGGTGGGAGGAGGTGAGGCTTCAGAGGTGGTCCTAATCTGTAGCCTGAAAGAAAGTAACTCATTTCTTCTATTTCCTTTAATAATGAACAAAAATTGACCTGTCTGTGTGAAATACTGCATTTACTGGTAGTATTGGGCACTTACTGATAATCTCAGATACTGTGGTGGTCTGAACATGCTTGGCCCATGGGAAGTAGCACTATTATGAAGTATGGCCTTATTTGAGGAGGTGTGCCCTCATTAAAGGAAGTATGTCACTGTAGAGGCGGGGCTTTGAGGTTATATATATGCTCAAATCTGGCCAGTGTGAGAAAGTCTGTCCTGTCAGTCTTCAGATCAAGAGGTAGAACTCAGAGCTCCATCTCCAACAACCTGTCTGACTGGACACTGCCACGCTTCCCACTGTGATGATAATGGACTGAACCTCTGAACCTGTAAGGCAGCCCCAGCTGAGTGTTGTCCTTATAAGAGTTGCCTTGCTCATGGTGTCTCTTCACAGCAATAAAACCCTAAGATAGGTACAAACAAACAGCATGTGTTCATGGGAAATATATTCATATGTACATGTCTGGAGACAGCTGTGAAGGATGACACCTGCATTTATGGTCAAGACTGTTTCTAACAGAAAAACTGTTTTGAAACACACATGTTGAGGCCAGGCTGGCACTTGAGGGGAGCTCTTTCCAGCAGACAAGGCTGCAGCAAGTGCTGGGACCTCTCACACCCAGAGCCCGGTTGCCTCCCTGACCTCATGGTTCACTTCAGACACTGCAGCATTGTCTCTGTTGGGCTCTGCTCTGCCTGTGCTTGAGTTTGCATGTAGATGCTCTTTCAAAATGCTATTTTCTTTCAATCTTGCTCATCAGAACCCGTTAATCCCAAGCAATTTAATTCACTGCTGGAGATGTGCTAACTAGCATGATTAATAATTACCCTGCTTAGGAATTTAGATGAGGGCTTTCCAGTCACTCGTGACTTGGCATCTGATCAGTGCTTCAACCGAAGCTGAAGTCTTTGCTGGGAGAAGAGTGTATCCATCAGCCCGGGGCCAAGGCCAGAGGCACCAGGACCTCTCATCTTCCATTTCTTACCTGACACAGAAAACCATGGACAGGGCCAGTGTAGTGACCTGTGGCACACCTGTACAGTACAGAGCCAAGTGCCCACTCTCCTGACTAGTAATTTATTTCACTCTTAAGATCTAACAGAAAAATCACCAAACTTTTTTGTTTAAAAATAAAAACAAATGAAAACTATAAGATCTCAACTTCAGATTTTTCCCTGGTCAGATTGCCATGAAGATATGCACTAGACACATACACACAAACACACACACACACTACTTGACACACACACACTTGACACACATACATGCAAAACACATACACACATGCACTTGACACACATGTGAACACGTGCACACATGTGACATACATGTGACACACAACACATGCACACATGTGCATCCACGTGCACACACATGCTTGTGCACACACATACACATGACACACATGTGAGACACATGCAAACATGCACTTGACACACACATGCACACACACACTTGACACACAAGTGCACACATGTCCACACGTGTGCACACACATGCTTGTGCACACACACACACACACACTGCACACTGAGGATGTAATGGTTATTCTTGGTTGTCCACTATACTTTAGTTAATCTGGAATTTACTAAATCCCAAGTGGCTGGATAAACCTGCGAAGGATTTTTCTTAAATCATTTGAAGTGAGAAGACCCACTTGTAATCTGGATCTTTTGAGGTGGAAAAATCCACCTTTAATCTGGGCCACACTCTCGTGGCAGCCGATATAAAGGTCACGGAAGAAAGAAGCTTGTGCTCTGCCTCCTTGCTCTTGCTAGCAAGTCTATTTCCTTCTCTGGAGTTAGAGCCTACTTCTTTGGCATTCCGGTGCATCAGGAGGACCAGATAAGACACCCAGCCTTGTGAACTGAACAACTACAGTATTCTTGCTTGGATCTTCCATTGGTAGACATTTTTGGACCAGCTGGACCACAGCCTATAAGCCATCCTAATATGTGTATTAAATATACTTATATAATAAATATGTTATAACAAATACATGTGTGTGTGTGTTTGTTCCTTCTTTCAGTTTCTTTAGAGAACCCAGACTAACACAGAGGGAATCTTGTATGATAGAATAAAGATAGATCTTCCACACAGTGAGAAGTTTCTCTAAAGGGAAAGGACTGCTGGACAAAGAGTGAGCTCTTATGTACAGCATGAACTTTTCTGGTGAGCATGGACCAGCACTGGCTCCTTAGACTTAACCAAGTATGACATAAACTGTTCGCAGCGACCACATAGGCTGTGGCAGCAGGGGTCAAGGCTCTGAACTCCTGTTGCCTTGGGCTGAGCATCTCTGAAGGACCTAAGCTAATGTAGAAAATAAAGTCTCTTCCTATTTTCTGAATGTCTGTGCTGGAAAAAGAGCTTTGTTGTCATGGTTTATAATTAATTGACATGTAAATTTATGGAAATTGAATTAACAATGGCATTTAACGGAATCCCGTCTCTTTTCTTAACCAGCCAGAATTGCCACTTATATGCTGGAGAAGTCCAGGCTTGTGGCTCAGCCTCCTGGCCAGGGCAGCTTTCTGATTTTCTCCTGGTTGATGGATGGGTTATCCACAGAAGAAAAATGTGGACTTCACCTTAATAACTTCTGTGCACACCGGTGAGTGATCAAAGATTTCCTAACAGTTTCCTGAATATTGTGAGCACGTTCTCAGTTTCAGTTTGCCTTCATATCTTTTCAGAGGTGAAATGGTAGCCAAAGGAAGACTGTCGGCTACTGTCAGGGCTGAGCTATCTGGGT
>NW_021604615.1:5100281-5107751 GCF_004785775.1 Grammomys surdaster
AGCCAAAGGAAGACTGTCGGCTACTGTCAGGGCTGAGCTATCTGGGTAGCAGGGTTCTAATTATGTGCTGAACTATTTTACGGTGTCTCATTCAGGAAGACAAAAACCTAGCATCCTGTAAACAGGCCAATGCTTTTGGCTGTTTGGGGCACAGGGTCTGATCTGCTGTCATCTTCTAATGTGTCAGGCTATGGTGTGGGTAGTCAACATTGTTGACCACTAAAAGTCATTGGGATTGCACAAGGAAGAGAGGAATCCCACCTCTAAATCAAGGGTGGTTGTTCTTCACAGAAGGCCAAAGCTTTGGGGAAATGCAGCCATTGGTGAGATGTGAGGTCACAAAGATGGTCACCTGAGGAACTCTGGTTCCATATACTGTCTCCTACCAGAAGCCAACAAGAACCTCACAAAGCACTGGGCTAGATTTGCGTTTGGATGAAAATTAGGAATTATAAGGAGTGAATGCTACCTAGAACAAGAGGCTGCTGGGAAATGGAGTTTCCAGTTCATCTCTACTTTGCTATGTTGAACTGTTTGGCTTAGTCTGTCGTGTTCCTGTGGGGAAGGCTGTGACAAACAAGTCTGTAGTCATTGGAATGATTTTGTGATAAATAAATCAGGTCAGGGAGCCAGGCTGTAGCTAGTGACTATCTTAGCTGAGGGAGGATACCTCAGATGGCTCCTGGTATACAGAGACCTATCGAGTCCAGGCAGGCACTTGGGGGCAGCGCCCTGGACAACTGAGAGATGCCTCAGGGCTTAGACAGAAAGTGTGCTGCTGAGATCCAGCAAGGAAGGCAACGGTGTGATCAGACTGTGGGGCAGGAAGCATAATGGTGACTTCATAGACATGGCACAACAGATCCCTATCTCTCTTAGAAGAAAGGCTGCAGTACCCTAAGCTGCTACAAAGCCATGCACCTGGGTGTCCCTGTGAAGAGCCCCAGCAGGATACTCAAGAGCCACTAAGAGTTCAAGGCCCTGGAACAAAGCAAGTGTCTTATTAGCATGCATTGTGAAGAGCTAGTGGGTGCTATTCACATGAGTACAAGGACACCTGTGTGCTGCTGCGGGATGTATCTGCTTGCCCCACATTCTGCACAAACTCGCTGACCTCTGTCTCAAAGAGAACAACCCTCATCTGAATTAACACAATCTCTCTCTCTCTCACACACACACAGACACACACACACACTAGCCAGGTAAGATATTAATGAAGTATGCTGTGTCTCACTAGTGTGCAGATCACCACAGCCTGCAATGCGCCCTGTCCCTTTCTCACACACAACATCTCGTTACTTACATGAAGCAGTAAGATGTGTGTGCAGCAGTCTAGGGCCTTTGTGCTTAGCGTGCCTCCTGTGACTGTTATTCTGAAGGACGAGCAGTGTCTCCGCCTGTGGTCTTAGAATCCGTGCAGCAGATGCACCTTTAGCTTCAACTGTTCACATGCTGTGAGGTATTCTTAGACCCACACAAATACAGACAGACCCTGCGTCAGTATTAAAGACCACTTAGACACACATCTCTGCTTACAGCACAGGTAGGTTCTCTAGAACACAGCACCTCTGCCTAACCGCAGGGCTTGCTGTACCAAGGATTGGTACCCATCCCTCCAGTTCAGGAAAACAGCACTTTGCCTAAGCACCTCTAGCCCATGTCATGCTGTGACTAGGCAGAATGTATGCACTGCACATCCCACAAGAGGGCGCTCTTCCCACATCTCAGAGGGACACAAGCCAGACCGGCCAACCAACGCCAAACAAAACTTTCATTCTTCTTGTTTACACTTTCTTCTGTGTTTTTCCTTCCCTTGCCGCATATTTCTTATGTAAATAGTATTCCGTTTTTCTTTTTGTGCATACTATGTTACATGTAGGAGATAATTATAATTTATATTCCTGCAAATCGAGATTTAATAAAAGCAGCGTATGCAGTCATTGCTGGTCTTCAACTCACTTTTTAAATGATCTCCGTGGGTTTAGCCTCAGGAAACTTAGGCTTTTAAATCTGAAGAAGAGACTCTTAATCCCCCTCCTGGCTGACTGATGACGGAGAGGATTGTGGGCATGCACCCTAACGTTCTTCAGCAATGTTCTTCAGCAGAGGTCAGGCTTTGAACTGTGAGGGAAAACAGTCATTTGACTGAGAGCAGTTGACCTGCTCCTCACCTGCTCTGAGAGAAAGAGAGCTGAGTCACCATGGTTTGAACTTGCAATGGCTGCAAACACCTGTCACCGCGAGCAATTAACTCCCAGGAAAGTGTGTTCTCTGCAGAGTGGTTATCAGCAGGGCTGAGGTGAATCTGAAGGCATCTCACAGACTTTTTTTTTTTAAGGTAAAGAAAAACTTCAGTGTCATTTAAAGGTGACTTTACATGACTCCATGTCACACAAGCATTTGTTCAGGCACACATTTTTAAGCAAGGGAAAACCTAATGGTTTATAAGTCCTGTGTGTGAAAACTGCACACAGGTCTTATAAACCTGTGTTTATAACACTTATGACTTATGTGGTGGTGAAAATCCAGACCTGACCCATATTTGCTCATCTGTATGTTCTAAGCTGAGATGGGACTCCAGCACTTTGAACCATTCAGCATCTGTCTAGGAAAGGCTTAATGCAATTTGAGTCAAGACAAGGTTTCCATACAAGTTATATTGTGTAGCTTTTTGCTTAAATATTATTTTTGAGGTGGTATCAAAAGGCTTGTGAGTCACTCCACACGTAGCATCAACAAGCAGGTATATATGGGGGTTTTGAACAAGTGTCCTTGCATGTATTGTGTGACTGTATCTTAAAAAGTGAGGTTTCTGTATGAGCTTTAAATGGGTGAGCTCATTGTACAGGAGGCATCTCTTGCTGTTGGCTTTGTTGTTGACACTGGGTGCTTTTGTGATAGCTTCCTACAGGGCTTTGTTGACTCTAGACAGTCACCTTTGATGTCACCATGGTGAGTATGAGCTGACTAGGGGCAGCAACAGCTGAGTCAGCCAGCCAGCACGTACAAAGCTGATATGAACATGCCTGGCTGCCCCATCCTCAGAGGTTTGTATCGAAATCTGCTACAGTATTCAAGTTGATAATGACCCCACCTCATCTCAACCTTGTGCTCAACCATGGGAAAAGAATCAACTTTTTAATACCTCTTCCCCCTCCATGTTTTAGACAGCAATAAACACTGTTCAAATTTGAGGGTGAATTCACATAATAAACTTTGGTTACACAAGGGGGTTAGACATGCCTTTTATCATAAATGGAATTTCTGGTGAGATTTCTAAGGGGGAAATGGAGTTTGATTGGGAAAGGTCAAAGGTCACATGATCTAGGGTGGGAGCTCGCTTCCTTGTAATTTTATCACTGTTACTTGAAGCATCTCTATATAAAAATAGAGTGAACATAGCAAGCTTAACTAAAACAGCATGTGGATAAGAGAGAGCTGTTAGGGGGTAGGGGAGAAGCTGTATGGTTTGATTTTATCTGAACACGTTATATGCATGGCTACAGAGACAAAGCCCCAGGTCTGAGGGAGAGGATTGTTGACCTCCCTCCACTGACTGACTGGTGGTGGCTTCAGTTGAGGGGAAATTTTACTGAAGTTCACACTTTACTAAGTGCAAAGCCTGCCAAATCACAGCAGGCTTGCGCATCTCAGTCATGGAAAGGGAAAGTCATTCTTGGGTCAGAACACAGCTCAGTACTAATCCCGGGCTTGGCATGCATTAGCTGTACGTTCGGAGTACACGGGGATCTGTCCTTAACGACTTACTCATTATTCCCAAATCCAAAATGTTCTGGGAACCAGACATTTACCTACGACTTATGTGGTGGTGAAAACCCAGACCTGGCCCGAGCTTGCTCATCGGTGCTCTAAGCTGAGATGAGATCCCAGCAGTTTGAACCGATACGTGGCTGTCTAGGAAGACTCAAGCCATTTGATTCAGGACTAGATTTTTTTTTTTTTTTGATTAGAAGATGTTGCCTCAAGTCTACCAAGCATGAAAATACTACTTTAACTTTTTAAAATGTGGATTTCAGAATGAGTTTTGCTTTAACAGTAAAGCAGGAACTGCTGCAGCACGGTGTGCAGGCCTGAACCAGGGAGGAATGGGTTTTCTCACTGTGTCCCAGATGCCTGACACCTCACAGGACCCCAGCAGAGCACTGGCTCATGGAGCTCCCAGATTCACTTTACCTCTGAACAGGAAGCTTCTATCTCCTTCTGTGCCCATTTCTCAATCTCTGACGTCCCTCCCCCAAACCCTACTTACTTCTTAGAAGTATAGATCTATTTCATTGTCTGTAAATTATGAGATATGAGATGAACATAGAGACCATAGAGTGGACTTCAGTTTGCTCTGCTGGTCATTGTGACTGGTCATTGTGACTGGATAGGTAGATGGAGTTCTAGCATTGGGCAATGGAGAATGGAAAGGTCATAGCTCCTGGGTGGTCCCACTGAGATTTCACAGGATCATGTCCACAGTATGTGTGTGTGTGTATGTTTTTAATGTGTGAATGCATTGTGTGAGAGTATATATGTATGTTATGTGTGACTATATGTGTTTGTGTGTGTGTATTTATGTATAAGTATATGTATGTATGCAGGTGTTTCCATGTGTATATGTGTGTATGTGCCTAAGTGTGTATATGTGTATGTGTACATGTATACATGCATGCATGCGTGCTTCTGTGTTTCTCTAGTGTGTGTGTATGCATATGTGTGTATATGTGCATGTATGTATGTATGCTTGTGTGTTTGTAGTGTGTGTGTGTGTCCTTTCAGATCTTGTTATATGTCTCTAGTAGAGAAAGTGTCATACCAGTGACTAGTCCCATCTCCCCAGTCAATGTACAGGCCACTTGCTTCACTTTGAAAATGGTTGCTGTTTCTCTCCAGACTTTTTCAAGTAGGACACTTTGCCACTGGACTAGACTCCCACACTGCCCTGCCTGCAGCGCCTCCCTCCGGGGATGACTGGGGCCTCCATTTGTGTATTAGCTTGAGTTCCTTTGACCCCTGGTCGGCATTGTCCATACCCCAGCCCTCTTCTGGGTTATCACTTGGAAGTGCTGCCTACTCTGGGGGAGAGTCCTGACACCTGAGTTGACCTTTCCTAGAAAGGCGCTCAAAACCCAATCCAAAATCACAGCTCTTAGTTGACCCCAAATCTAATGAAAATGACAGTCTGGATCACAGTGTTGGTAGTCTGGGGGACACAGTGTCATGGGGCACAGTGGATAACTACTTTCCTTTGTCCTATCAGGGTAAACACATTGCCAAAGCTCATGTTCTGACAGAGCTGTCAGCTAAACCCACCTGTGTAGCCACAGAGCCAGAGCTTCTGTCGAAGGCAGCCTTTAGAGAACAATGTTTTCAGCATGAGAGACTGCCTATAGTCCGTGAATATGCAACAATAAACAGAGTTCGTGAATATTCATCCGGTGGTACATACATGCTTTGCCCTCTTCAAAGCTGTGTGCACAGTCATTGAGTGCAGTTGGAATGAGACCAGGTCTCCCAGAGAGAAGGATCAGAAACACTTCTCTCCTCTGTGGGCCCAGGGCAGACCACTCAGTGCATGTGAGTGAGGATCTCAGGGCTCCTATTCAGTGCCAAGTGTGTGCCTGCCCCTCCCCCGCTGCCACCCCATCACAGCCGCTCCAGAGGAAGCTCTTTCCTATTGGCATCCTACAGAGAACGACGGAGATCATACCTTTATGAAAAGATTACAAAGGAGCGGTTAGGTGTATCAGATCCACAGAAGCGTTGGATTCCAGGATTGCCCCCCCCCACCCCACTCTTCTTTGTGGCTGCCCCACTGTGGCTCTTCTCGAGGTCAGGCCCAGAGTCTTATTGGATTGAATCAAGACTCAAGACTTTGAATGGTCAGTTAATGAAAGATATATCTGAATTGCTGAAGACCAATCTTTTTCTTCTACTGATTCACTTTACATCTCAATCATACCTTCCCTCCCTTCCTCTCCTTTCCTAGTCCCTCCCTCTGACTACACCTCTCCCCACCATCCATCCCTCTGCCCCTTCTCCTCAATAAAAAGGAGGCTTCCCATGCATATCAACCAGCCTTGGCATACCAAGTTGGAGTAAGACTAGGTGCATTTTCTTATATTGAGGCTAGACAAGGCAGCCCAGTTAGGGGAAAGAGTTCCAGACGCAGCCCCTGCTCCCACTGTCTTTTGATGGTGGATCAACCTGGATACGGAAAGTCCCAGGGCCCCAGCAGGCTGGGTCGGAGCTCTCAGCAAGTCCCTCCAGGACTGCTGCTCGCCCTTCGTCCAGTCTCATTGGGCCATGTAAGTAATGTTACATTTCACAAGATAACAACATAAGTAAAAACAGAAGTTAAAACTCCTGTAAGAAGGTCTGCTCACATACCCTAGGGCCAACATCATCTGAGGGGTGTAAAATACACCGTGTTTCTGTACCAGCAAGAAGTTGAAGAAGATTACCCTTAAGTCAGACTCATTTAGTTATGATGAAGAAGTTTAGTTTGTCAGCAGGACCTGAAGGGAGTGGGGTGGCGGAGGGGGGGACTTGGTGTACTCATTCTGTGTGTTTTAGGGGACTCCCTCAGGCTCACATCAAAAGTGTCTGGGTCACAGGCTTGGTTTCTACAGAGTCCTGAGCTCAGGTTATATATTTACACGTGTGCATGTAAAGCTAAAGTTACTTAAAAATCAGAACTTGGAAGTTACTATGGGACTGAAATTAAAAAACAAACAAACAACAACAAAAAGCAAGCAAACCTTGATGTTCAGCATGGAGCTGACACAAGGCTCAGCACACTTCTGTTCCAGCTGTATACAGCCAGGTATGGAACATACTTCTGTCCCACCTGTATCCCAGTTCAGTACCTCAATGACATAGGGCCACCAAGTAGCTATGACAGCATGCACTGGACCTGCAAAGGACCAAGCCTGACAAAATCCCAGCATAGAGAAGAGGGTGGGTCATGAAGTCCTATGCCTTGCTGAGGAGCTGTTAGCAACTGATGCCTGCTGGGATGAGGGAGGCTCTGTTTTGTTTAGGGATGAAACCCCTAAGAGGCTCCAGTGGAAGGTGCCACACCCAAGCACACAGAGCACCACTCTTAGAATGCTGTGATAAAGCATCTTCTAGGATGGTTTATTTGGTCTTATGACTCCAGAGGGTAAGAGTTCACCACCATCTGGCTTGCTAGCATAGAAGCATGACAGGCATAGTATCGGGAACAGGCAGCTGAGGGTTCACATCTTAAACTGCAAGCACAAGAGATTGAGGGAGAGGGAGAGAGAGAGAGAGAGAGAGAGAGAGAGAGAGAGAGAGAGAGAGAGAGAGAGAGAGAGAGAGAGAGAGAGAGAGAGAGAGAGAGAGAGAGAGAGAGAGAGAGAGAGAGAGAGAAGAAGGAGGAGGAGGAGGAGGAGGAAGAGGAGGAGGAGGAGGAGGAGGGGAAGGAGAAGGAGGAGGAGG
>NW_021604615.1:5107851-5109688 GCF_004785775.1 Grammomys surdaster
GCTAAGTTCAGAAGGTAAACCCACTCAACCCCAGACATACGTGCACCATCCTGTCAGCAGCACGCGGCAGGGGGACCACTCACACAGAAGGTGATTGACACCTTTTACAGTGATGGTGAGGGTTCACACTGCGTCTGTCAACCTCAGTGCTCTGCTAGGAATGCCCCACCCAAGAAGCCGGGTGGCCAGGACACAGGGGAGACATTGTGAAATGCAGACCCTGGGGAGCAGCAGAGTCATCCGTGCCTACGAGGAGACTGCAGTGGCTGACAGTGCCACTGCTAGAAAAAGCTCTACGGAGGAGTCTGTGGTAGGCAGATAGCCCAAGGCCCTGGGGTCTCCCTGGCTGTGCAGCATTAGCCCACAGTAAGGCTGGCAGGTGAGAAGAACCTAAACCTACACTCCCTGCAGGATTGCCACCCCCACTGCAAGCCTTCCTTCTCTCATCTCTCCGGATATGCCAGGTTTCTTGGCCAAGGTGCCACACCCACAGCCTTTTCTATATGCTTTCCCTCCTGGCTGGCAGTTGCAGAAATCTTCTAATCCAGGTGGCGCATCCTGCTGTCTCTGCTTTTTCTCTCTCCAGCGGGATTATACCTCACTGCAGCTTCTGTTACCCTCATCATCGAGTGTGTGTGCGTGCGTTCGTGCGTGTGTGTGTGTGTGTGTGTGTGTGTCTGTGTGTGCGTGTGTGTGTACACGTATTTTTATTTTACATATATTACTCTCTGCAAGGTTGTCTACAGCCGGCAGGTTGCTCTGGGTTTTGGAGACATACGTTTACACACTGCTATACAGATTTCACATCTCATGTATCCAATGTTTGCCTGGTTGTGACAGTAGTAGTTGTTGTTGTTGTTGTTGTTGTTGTTGTTGAGCTTTCTGGGCTGTAGGAAAGCTCACAGACCCTCACAGGCTATAACAAACCTATGCATCCCCCGCCACAGTTTGGGATATATTTTAACATCTTCAGTAATCTCTGTGTTGTTATAAACAAGAAATTCACTTAGATAGGGTATGTGTTTGCTTCAACCTGACTAGAGGGATACCACACTCAAGATGTGCAGAGGGGCCGGGGGAACTGTGTTGGGTTTTATGTAAAAAATAAATAAGCTATCTCATTACAACGCATATTTCTTTTCCGTTTTAATAAGTGATAAAGTGAGGTGCATGCCAAAGAGACATTCGATGATATTTTTCTTTGTGATTTATTACACAATGCTTGATTTATATACTTGTCTTTTATGTAGATACCAAGAGTAGCATCAAAATTCCCTGGCTGAGGAGGGGTTATGTATGAAAAGGATTAAGAAGCCTTGTTTTGAGGCTCACAGGGCCACAGAGGGAAGTAGCAGACATGGCAGCTCCTAAAGCTAGCTGTCTTTTGGGAGGATAGAGTAGCGCCTTCTGGACCTACATGGCCTCTTCCTGGGAGAGTTCTCTCCACACTGAAGGATAAAGCTTGCACTGTGACAGTTCTTATGGGCAGTCAGGACTCCCTCTGCAGAACAGCCTGCTTCTGGACCAGCCATCTCTGCAGGCTGAGAAGCTTGGCATCACCCTCTCTTGTAAACTGTGCAACCTTGGGATTCAGTTTCAAAGTTGCTAGAATGGGAAAACTCTAAGACGCACTGCTTCTGGCATTTTTATCTGTAAGTAAACTCATGAGCATCTTGTTCTGTCCAGGTTCAAGGTTGTCCCTGGCTAGCCAGTTACAGCAGCTCTTCTCCAGCTGCCTCTCACCTTGTGACACCCCTGTCCTTTCGGTGAATGGACAGAAGAGCTTGGCCTCCCTCCCTCCCTCCCTCCCTCCCTCCCTCCCTCCCTCCCTCCCTCC
>NW_021604615.1:5109698-5109898 GCF_004785775.1 Grammomys surdaster
TCCCTCCCTCCCTCCCTCCCTCCCTCCCTCCCTCCCTCCCTCCCTCCCTCCTCCTCCTCCTCCTCCTCTTCCTCCTCCTCCTCCTCCTCCTTCATCTCTCTCTCTCTCTCTCTCTCTCTCTCTCTCTCTCTCTCTCTCTCTCTCACTCACACACACTCTGGTGGGATGGCAGTATAATGTGTCAACCCACAACGGACTGA
>NW_021604615.1:5109998-5135302 GCF_004785775.1 Grammomys surdaster
ACTGCTCTCTGTGGCCACCCCTGGCCTGTCACAGGCTGCCCCTCCAACTTCTGAACACACAGGTTCAATGAGCAGTTCATGGCACGCACTGTGAGCACGAGTGGTCTGCATGACTCCTCTCAGCATCCTTCATGGTCAGAACCTGGACCCAGCTCTGTGAGCTGAAATCTTCTGTCATCTAGAAGGATACATCATGTCTAGCTTACCACGGGGTCATGGTGTTTTAAAAGCAGATGCCATTTGAGGCAGCTGGTCAGCATCTCCTCAATCGAACTCCATTTAACCAGATCTGAAAGATAAGGGGTCTTGGGCTTCTCTCTGCTTCTTCCTCCCTCATCAATAGCGTCTTCAAGAAGACGTCATATTTCTCATTCTCTGCGTTCTCTGTTTTTTTTCCTCAGAGTATCTTTGATGTTTTCACCTCTGTCTCACCCGCACTCTCTTCTGGGTAATTTCCATGGTACCTGTGTCTCATCCCTTCCTGTGTACGTGCTTAATTCATGTTCTGAATATTCATTTCTGTGACATAGTTTCTACTTCTGAGAGTTTTGTTTTGCTCTTTTTAAAATCTGGTTTTTTTCCCCTTCAAATATTGCTTCTTGTTTCTTTCCTCACATCTCCAATCCATTTTATTTCTTCGGGTGTCTTAAACATGCTTCTTGTATGGTCTGTGGCCTGTCATCTTATGTGAAGTTTTGAGTGCTTCTTGTAATTGCTTGGTACCTCTCCCACTAGTTGCCCAAAGAGGTTGTTCTGCAACCTGTAACTTAGGGTGTGGCATGGTGCGGTGGTTGGTCTTCATGATCAACTTGCCACAATTTAGAATCATCTGGAAGGAAAGTCTCCGTGGGAAATTAGATTAGGTTGCCCTGCAGGCATATCTGTGTGGCATTATAGTGATTGTGTCAATTGATGTTGGAAGACGCAGACCACTCTGGGGAGCACCATTCCCTAAGCAGGGGATCATGGACTGTATAAGTGTGGAGTGTGAGCTATGCACTAACACACCTGTGTTCATTTCCCTCTGCTCAAGACTGTGTGTGTGTGTGTGTGTGTGTGTGTGTGTGTGTGTGTGTGTGTGATGAGACTAACTGCTTCAAGTTCCTGCCTTTATTTCCCCCTCAATGATGGATAGCAACATGGAATCGGGAGCCGATACTTTCTTCCCTAAGTTGCTTTAGATTGGGACACTTTTATCACAGCAACATACAGAAAGCCAGGACACGTGATGTTTCTAAGTTCTTAGCTGGGGACCTGTGTGGCCTGTGTCAAGGGTGACCTGTCCCAGAGAAGTTTTCCATTTGTTGGTCAGTCCTCCAGACAATTGTATGTCAACTCTCAGTTTAGAATCCCTAGCAAGACACTTAAGTTTCAATACCTAGAGACAGGGAGGGCCAGCTGTCATTTCGACTCCTCTGGGGCAGATGTTGACCTAGCCTTCAGGATCTACCTCAGACGAGTATCTCAGAGGAGGATACCACAGGCAGATGTTTTACACAGCACTGAGGTCCAGCACCTTGGCCGTTAACAAGGCTAGTGGTAACATGGCCATTTGAAATAGAACCTCTGGATAAAAGAAGACGAATAAGAAGGCGATCCCTTGCACACTAAGGAACCAGTGCCACTAAGTGGTTCCCCCTCCCCCCACAGATGTCTGTTGCCTCTCTAAAGGCCATGGTTTCAGGTGAGCTGGTCCACAGTGTCTCAGGGTTAGACTAACAAGGCATTCTTGGGTAATGCCCTTCCCAGTTAAAGAGATGAATATATTATTTTCCTAATTATACATTCTAAGTGGGTAATGCTCTTGGATTGTTTTAACTGGTCTGGGCTGCCTAGTAATTCTGATGGAATGTCTGTGAGTCTCTGGATGTGCTTGGTCATTACTGCCTAAAAAGAAGGTGTGCCTCAAGTGAGTGTCCTGTATTAGCCCAAGAAGTAGACCTCAGTAAACTTCACCCCAGCAGCATACTTGCTAAATTCTAGCGTGTCTCTATGCATTTATGAGACATCACTGGAAATGGCTTGTAAATAAACCAACCTGGCATGTTCATGAGAAATAACATGCTTACAGTGTCTACAGAAGTCCTTGGGTGGCACCGCCCACAGTTCAGTCACCTGCCCTAGGTGACCCATCCCATGTGTGATTTGTATAACATCTGTGTGTCACACCCAGGACAGACTGCTTTGTCCCAAACACACTGTGAAGACTCACCTGTTCAAACACTCTGTGGTAAACAGAGCAGCATGCCCCACGCCTGTCTACTTTTCTCAATCGTTCCCTCAGCCCCTTGAGGTGTTCTCCTAGTTGTCTCTTGTCAGCTCAGTAAAAGAATGTTCCTGTTTTCCCTGTAAACTCTTGCCATGAAACTGGAGCCTTCATGTGAGCTTGAACTCGGTCAGTTAACAACAGAGTGTGACCACTGCGAACATCAGAGAAGGCATTGGGTGACTGGGATGTGAAGGTTGCCATTGAAAGAGAAGGTAACTAGGAAGCTTCAGTGCTCATTAAATACAGATTATCACACGGGAATAAGAAACAGAATAAGAAACTCACCCTCTGAGCTGAGAGAGGCAATGTGGCTACAACAAGCTTTTGACTTCTGTTTCCATAACCCCTGGACATCTCCCTCTTTTCTGAAATAAGGGATACATCTTCTGTCTCCCTTGAGTTGAGCACTACAGACGTCATGCAAGGTGCTGGGTGACTGAGGCATGGACGTACAGGACTCCAGTCTCACCGAGAAGTCTTCAGTTGAGCTCCATGTCTCAGAATGTGTTCAGCAATCTTAGCCCATGTTTCAGAGAATGCTTCAGAGACGGCTCTTTCTACTCACTCTTCCTAAGAGGGCCTATCTGTGGGATATTCTACTCAATGTGAGCTCCCCCACACCAAGTTCTGTGATTTAATTGCACAGGGCTTGGTGATTCTGCCTCCTAGGGAGAAAGGAGCTGACAAGGCCTGCCCTGGTTGAATGATGGGGTGGAGCCTATAGAATCTAAGTCCTTTGAGTAAAAGGAAGTTTGATAGCCAAGATCGTGCTCAGTGGTGGGAGGCGAGGCCTGGGATGGACTCACAGTGACAGTCAGCCCTCTCTCTGGTTCCTGATCCTGTCCCTGCCCCTCTGAAGAACATGTCCTTTTGATGTGCCCAAACACCATGAAAAGACACAGCCAGAACCCGGAAAGAGACACACACCTCCTCGGCTGTTCCCTGTGGAGTCTTCTCCAGGCATGGATTCAGTTGAGAGATGCATCCTCTGGCTGGTGCTATGATAACTATGAAGTTCAAATTATCTTGAAATTTACATGCCATATGGTGTTACTTTGGTTACAGCAAATATATCCTCTTTAATTCAAAGCCAACTGATTTTATTTTGCTCAATTGACTGAATTTTATTAAATACGTAGAAGCTGGTTTAGTTTTGCATTCAAACAATAAGCTATTTTTGTGGATTCCTTGGCACAGATATACCCCATTGTGAATTTGTAGTAAACGCAGCCCAACACTTACACAGAGCCTGTGGGACCCCAGGCCTGCCTTCCCCAGCCTGCTCAGCAGGTGAACCAATGAACTCTTTTGATTAGAGATGCGTTTTTCAATCTTCTATTTATTGTTTCAAGTGGTAACTCTATTATCTGGCTATTTTTACTCTGGCTTGTGTAATACAATTATAACAAAGAATACATTCACTCAAAGCACTTGCATGACTCTAAGTTCACTTCCTGTAAACAGGGGATTTTTTTCCCCCAGTGTTGAAGAATCCCTGGGCTTGCAAAGCCTTTAGGGAACGTGACAGTGAGACAATGCATTTGCAGACCCGAGAGTGTCTAACGAATCCCGACTGAAATGCACTTAGCTTTTGGCTTAAGCTGGTGTCATCTGAACATGTCTCAGCATATCAGAGTCTAAACAAACCAAGAAACACTTTAAACATTGGTGTGCTCTCTCAGACTTTGATAATCTCTGCTTTCTAACACATAATGCATCTCCATAGTACGTAACTATATGTATTCTGTACCTGTCTCAAGGCTTCTGTCTTGGCTCTCCTTTCCTGATGACCTGATTGCTATATATGGCAGTTATGCACCTCACTCTCCTCTGGGTCCCAGGAGTCATAGCTCTTGGACCATACAGAAATAATTTCTGTTATCTTAACTGTCGCTTTATCAATCTTAATCACCAGCGTGTATCAAAGACAGGGGATGGTGTCCCCTATGACCTTTCAGTTTTTGGCTTTTCTATGCAGATCTCCTCCTACTCCCTTGAGAAACCACAGACTATGATCCTTACCTGTATCCTAGAAAGATCACCCTCTTTTTGTTTTAAAGTCTCCATGTTATTCAGTGATGGGGTAGGACACCCCGCTTTGCTCATGGTTCACTGGCATAGGAAGCTTGGCTGATCAACATTCAGTATCTCTAGGTTGAGTGAATAACTTGATGAGTACTCATATGAAGTGATCGCATGCCCGTTCACAGCATGGGGGGCTGTGGAGATAGACGTTCAGATGCAAAGACAAGCGATGTGGTGCACGGCAGCCATTGAAAACACTGTGCTTCTAGAAGGAGCTGATGGTCCTGGGTTAAACGGCACCTTTGACAGCTGTTGAGTACAAGCCTGTCAGGGTGGCGTGGATCTGGGTAGTGTGCATTAAATGAGAAATGACACCACCGCCCATCATTAAGCCTTAGAATTCTGATCTGGTTCATCACGAGATGAAACAGTCAGTGATGATATTAACACAGCATCAGCAGCATTGTGTGTGTGTGTTGTATGTGTGTTGTGTACATGTGTATGTGTTGTGTTCATGTGTTTTGTGTGGGTTGTGTGCATGTGTTGTGTTTGTTGTGTGCATATGTTGTATGTGTTGTTTGTGTGTGTTGTGTGCTTGTGTTGTGTGTGTTGTATGTATGTGTTGTGTGCATGTGTTGTATGTGTGCTGTGGTTGGCATAAACCTGTATACATGTTCAAATATGTGTGCACACACGTATAGAAGCCAAAGTCTATGTCAAATATCTTCTTTTATTGCTCCTAGCCCTTTTATTGAGTCAGAGTCTCCTTGAAGCTGGAGCTTAGCCATTGTCCATATTGTGAGGTACAGGGGTCCTCCTAGCTTTCTCTCCCTGGTACTAGGATTACAGGTACATGATTCCACATCTGGGCTTTCTTTGGGCACAGCCAATCCTAACTCAGCTCCACATGATTGACTAGCAAATGCTTTATTTACTGAGTCTTTGCCCCTCCACTCCCACTGCTCATCATCGGGATTCCGAATGCTTTGCACTGCCTGGTTTCTTGAAGTAGATGTTGTCTTACACAGTCAAATGTGTGGTTGAGGACACAGAGTGGAGATTTCATGTGAGAAAGAAGATTTCTCATAAGGAGAAAAGTTGGAGTTGTGAAGGAAGTTCAAGGCAGTAGGAAAACTGGACTTTGTTGTTCATTTGTGACTGTGAGTTGTTGTCTTCATGAAAATCGATGTTTGCTGGTGTGTAAAGCATCATTGGTTCGTTGCTTTCGTTGGTTCATGATGAGATAAGTAAGAAGATGAGACGAAAAGGCACTATGGGACTGTGGAGATGTCCTGGAGTCCAGAGGACCGAGAATCTACTGAAGTTTATCTCTAAGGAAACATTTGATGTTTCACACTTGAAGACTGAAGATAATCGTGACATTTAATGTGCATCTGAGATAAATCACAATTTTCATTTGTCATTTTGTTAACATTTTAATGTCTGTGATTGACCAAGAAGATTATCAAATAACTTCCTAAAGAAGAGTGACCTGATACTCTCATATAATCTGTAATTCTAAATGTATGTTGCCATGCTTCCTTCCCCTCCCCTTCCCATCCCCTCCCCTCCCTATCCCCTCCCCTCCCCTCTCTTTCCTTCCCCTCTCCTCTTCTCCAGTCTGTCCTAAGGTAGAAGTCCTTCTCACCTGAAAGTTCACTCTATGTCCAGAGAAAATTAATGGGAGTGTTATTTGTTATTGGGGAATCTTTCATCATTTTATGAAGGCATTTTGTGAATGGTCCAAAAGATCTTAAAACAAAGAAAACAATATGTAATTATCTTCATCCTGGGGCTTGTAGTCCCCTCAGTGAGTTTTGGTTTAGACTTCCTTGGCACTGGTTTTATTTCAAAAGTGTACATGTATTTCATCGTAACATGACACGTGAATGCACTTGTAGAAAGAATGTGTTTGTGTTGAAAATACGTAGCTCACAAATAATCACATGAGGAAATCAAGCAAGCATATTTGATTAAAACACTGAGAGAAAAAAAAGCCAGAATGCATTAACGGAACAGGAAGTCCCAAGCTAAATCGCTTCCCTTCTATCTCTCTTCATAGATAGGGTCACAGCAAAGATGTGGGTAGGTGTGTTAGGATCATGAACGGAAGCATGTGTGGGTAAGAATCTGTATGCTTATGACACCCATGTCCCAGGGGATGACCCCGCACTCATGTGCACATGGGCAGAACTAATCAAATTCAATGGGTTAATACAAGGGAATTAGGAGAGGAGGCAGGGAGGGGGAGAATGAAGTCTGGAGGGATAGGTGTTGGGGGCAAAGGGAGAGAGAGTAGCAGAGAGGATGTAAAGTATGAAATTTTTAATTAAAAGAAAATAAAATGGTGTTTGTCTTTAGTAATTCTTTTGGCAAGCAAGTTTCCCTAGGAAGGCTCTGCCTCCATCCCCTCTTGCTGCAGTTTCCTGGTGTATACAGGCACCCATCTCTTCTCACAGACAGAGCCTTCTGCCAGAAGGGGATGACTTGATATTAACTAGAAAAAGCTCTGTTCCTTTATTTCTGGATGGATACAGCCTGTAGTAATATTAGATATTAATTGTGTAATATGTAACCATACATAAATATGTGTTATACATACATAAAATATATTACATATTTAATTATGTAACTTATATATGATATATAAGTATATGTAACAAATACAACACATATAATTCTTAATTTAGTATATATAATTATATAATATACAATTAAATAATAATAGTGTGTGTGTGTGTGTGTGTATGGGGTTTTGTTTTGAATAGCTTAGCAGCTGTGGTCCAGATAATTCAACAATAGCTGGGTGTGAGCAGAACGTCCAAGAATCTAGTAGTTGTTCAGTCCACAGGACTTGATAGTTCAGCTGGTCTTCCGTATGTGCTGGAATCCCAGTGAAGGTTCCAGTGCCAGTGAAGGTTCCAGTGCCAGTGAAGGTTCCAGTGCCAGTGAAGGTTCCAGTGCCAGTGAAGGTTCCAGTGCCAGTGAAGGTTCCAGTGCCAGTGAAGGTTCCAGAGCCAGTGAATGGATGGATATAATCACAAGGCAAAGACCACTAGTCAGAAGCAGACAAAGAGCAAAAGCTTCCTTCTTCTATGTCTTTATATTCTACATACTATAAATCTACATAATAAGTATATAGGCTTCCAGCAGAAGGTGTAGCCCAAATTACAAAGGAGCATGTAGCCTTTAAATTACATTCTCCAGCCCTGTGGGAAAAGTAGCACCTAGAATGTTCTCCTAACCTGCCAGTCTTGAAACATAAAGGCTTTCAGCAAGGGGCTATAATATCCTGATGTGGACACTGAGTGGCTCTGCACCTTGTAATATGTGAATTAAAAAGGAGATGACAGTGTAGACTGTTCCTGCCATAGGAGTGTGGTTGTCATTCGTGGGTGATACAGAAGACACTGAAGCCTGAGTGGAAGCTCTGGGGACTGTGACACCATTGATGAGTGAGATAAGCTAGATACCACTAGTCTGATCCAGACCTGTTTACTGAAGGTGCATGGAGCTGTCGTGATGCGTCGGGGGAGGGAGATAGATGAAGTCTGTCAAGCGCTGAGGTAAACGACAGAGAAGTCCAAGCCTGAACCTAAGTCATCCTTTTAAAGGTATCAAAATCTGCAGAGGCCACTGTCATGTGGCACACACGATCCCGTCTGGGGAAAATAGCTATTTAAAAGCCGTGCTTGCCCCCTCTCCCTTCCATTTGAGGGAAAGGTGAAACTGTGGCAGAAGATACTCCAGGTCGCAAGAAGGTCTCAGGGAGTCCCTACTGCGTGCGGATCCGTTGTTGACTGTTGTCAGGGTGTTGTCAGTGGTTGACATGCTGACAGATGTCCCCCTTCCCCCGCCTACCACAGTCAGGAAGAACTGGGAGCTTTCTGTTGAGCGCAGTTCCTCAAATGCTTGATCCACATTGAGAGAGTAAAGGGGGATTATTGCTCCTTACGGTCAAGTCTCAGAGATGCTCAGTGTTGATACTTCCCCAGACATACTTTTCAATATTTCTGTGCCTTCGCATGTGGTCTCATGATGAGAGATGCCAATAGGAAAATGACTACCTTTAATAAATAAAATATAAACATGTAATTTTTTTTATCACCAGCTACCTTGTGATGAGGCACAGTCGGCTGGGAATTATGAAATACCTCTCTTGGCTGTCATTCTGGATACTCCAGCAATGCCAGGGGTTCTTTCATTTTGGATAGAAATGTTATACTCATGTTCATTTGGCTGACTGATTTCTTGAGACAGGATCTCATGTAGTCCAGGCTAGCGTCTCACTCCTTAGTTACCCCAGGCTAGACTGGAAGTCCTGAATGTTCTGCCTCAGTCCCAAAGTACTGGGATTCTAAGTGTGTGCTACCACACTCTGATGTTTGTTGTTTACTTATCTTTTTATTAACCGGGTGCTGACCCCACAATCTGTATGCACAAGGTGAATGTTCCGTCACTAACCTGCAGCCTAGACCTTTTCTTCATTTTTCTTTTTATTTTAAGGCAGAGTGTCATTAAGTTGTCCAGAGTCACTTCGTAACAGCTGTATAGTGCAACCCAGAATCCTCCTGTCACTTATCATCATCATCTGTCAGTCTGCCATCCACTTACCATCTATCTGTCTGTCTGTCTATCTGTCTATCTATCCATCCATCCATTCATCCATCCATCTATCTTTCCACCCATCATCTATTATCTATGTATGTATCTATCATCTGTCTATCATCTATTATCAATCTATCATCTATCTATTATCTGTCATCTATCTATATCTACTTATCTATCATCTATTATCTATGTATCTATCATCTAGTATGTATGTATGTATGTATGTATGTATCTATCTATCTATCTATCTATCTATCTATCTATCTATCTATCTATCCATCTATCTATCTCAGTCTATCTTCTACCTATCCCATCCCCCCATCTCCTTCTCATGTCCCCATCTGTCATCTTCATGCATGTATACGATGCACACTGAGCTTATCCTCTCAGTTACCCACCTTTACTCTTTTATAATTTTATACTTCCTCTCGTGTGTAAAGTCTGTAGAGAAAAGACGGCCTCGTACGTTTACAGTCACCTCTGTTGTGAGCTCATTCACTCAAGTGACTTCAGGGTTCTGCACAGAGAAGGCATGGTGTTTTCTTTTCTAGTCGTTTTTGAGTCCCGTATACTTGTTTTGAATTATGTTTTCTTAAGTTATTTATTTACTTCACATCCCCAGTGCAGCTTCCACTCTCCTCTCAGTACACCCCCACATCCACCACACTTCCCTTTTCCTCAAAACAGGAGAAGCTTCCCATAGATATCATCAGTCTTGGTATATCAAGCTGTGGTAAGATTGGATGCATCTTCTTCTATTGAGGATAACCAAGTTCCAGATTCTTATAGCTGTTAGTTCTCTGGCTGTGGACTAAAACTTAATAGTTTGTTTTAAATTTATCGTGATTGACACAAACATGGAGCTTTTTTCCCCAAAGATACCCCCTTGATAATGATCCCCAGTGGATGGACCAGATCCATCACCCGAAAGTCACTGACACCAGGTACAAATCATCCTAACTGCTTCCTCTCAGCCCAGCCCCTTCCCTGCTCAGCCCAGCCCAGTCTACCCTCTCTGCCTGCCCCTTCTCTGCCCAGCCTTAACCTGATTTCTATCTATACCTAGACTTCCTCCTTGTCTTAAGGTTTCTATTCCTGCACAAACATCATGACCAAGAAGCAAGTTGAGGAGGAAAGGGTTTATTCAGCTTACACGTCCACATTGCTGTTCATCAAAGGAAGTCAGGACTGGAACTCAAGCAGGTCAGGAAGCAGGAGCTGATGCAGAGGCCATGGAGGGTGCTGCTTACTGGCTTGCTTCCCCTGGCTTGCTCAGCCTGCTTTCTTATAGAACCCAGGACTACCAGCCCAGGGATGGCACCACGCACAATTGGTCCTCCCATTCTCGATCACTAATTGAGAAAATGCCTTACAGCTGGATGTCATGGAGGCATTTCCTCAAGGGAGGCTCCTTTGTGATAACTCCAGCTTGTGTCAAGTTGACATGCAAAACCAGCTAGTACACTCCTCCTTCAGTCACTTCGTCTCATGAACACCCCTCTTCTGCTTCAAGCCCCAAGGGGTTCTCTCCTCTTGCTGTACATGAGCCCTAGCTCCCCCTCTTGTCATGGTAATCTTTGTTTTGCTCACCCTAGGTTCCCATTTTGCTCACCTGTGCATCTTGTGCACACCATGTGTGAGCAATCTTGTGTCACTTCACACATGCTGCTACAAGTTCTTGGGACGTGGGCATTACTTGCAAACTAGGCCCATTCTTACTTAGCCATGGATTCTCCTCAGGAAGCCTAGCTCCTCCACAGCGTTCCTTTGTGGTGCCTACCTGCTTCCTCCACACTTAGAAGCACTGTACACCTGCATTCAGGTCATTGGCTCTGCCTGTGTGCACTAATGTGGCCAGGTCTCCTCTTGTCTCTGTCTTGAGTACTTAACTTGTTCCTGATGAGTTTCCTGGAGGAGACCTTTGTCTTTGTGGTTAGTGTCCTCAGCTTTTTTGGTGTGCCTGCATTTGGTAATCAGTGCCTTGATGTTTGTAAAGCAAAGGGAATCAATCCGCAACCTTAAAATTAAATGCTACTGGCAAGCAAGGATAATACATTAGTATACATTAAGCATCCTTCATGCAAATGTGACTTACCATGCCTGCTTCTACACCTGCTAACTTCCTTTATGAAGTTCATAGCAGGCTGGTGACCGCCTCCCCTGGTGAGAAAGGGTTCAGATAAGGTGAGTCCCGTGTCTTCAGTGTGATTATATTCTGGTACTAGAATAATTGTCTGCTTTCCTGGAACATCATGTGCTCCCCAGTAGCTTTGTAAACACCTGGGGACACACCGTCCAGGTGATTTCCACTATGGCAGAGATCAGGTATCGATGAGGTAACCTTTTACCACCAGTATTTGACTCCAAGCCAAGCCATAATACCACGTATCTATCCTGACAGGTATGTGAGCCAAAGCATTCGGGAAGATGTGTCCACAGCAGAGCGTTCTCTGAACAAGGAGAGACTTGCAGCTCTGAAACATGCTCTGAATGTAATTGGCTTCAGCGCCTTGGTGAGTCCCCTTATCAGGGCTTCACACAGAAAAATCAGCCTCCACCGGTCTATAGAGTCACTTGTCCCAAACCATTTCCTGAACCTTAGTGTAGCCCATGGGTTGTTGCCAGCTCTGACAATGTTTCAGCAGAGAACAGGTTCCATATGGCCTCCTGGTACTGACTGCCAAGCTTGGGCAGGAGACAAACAGGATGAAAGGGTCTTAGATACCGGGAAGGCAGAAATACTAGCTACAGTAACAAAGCAGAGATACTAGATATGGTAACAAGGCAGGATTTCATTTGTTTGCTTATTTATTTTTTCTTTCTTTCTTTCTTTCTTTCTTTCTCTCTCTCTCTCTCTCTCTCTCTCTCTTTCTTTCTTTCTCTCTTTCTTTCTTTCTTTCTTTAATATGTATGGATGTTGTGCTTGCATTTAGTACCCATGGATGACAGAGGAGGGTATTGAGTCCCTTGGAACTGGGGTTACATGTTTTATAAGCTACCTTATGGATGCTGGAAATCAAACCCAGGTCCTCTCTAAGAGCAGCCACACTCCAAAACACTGAGCCAACTCTCCAGACCTACCATTTGCAATAGAAATAGAAAAACCCTTTCACGTACATGTCTAGAACAAACCAAACAACTGTGTTGTCTGAACCATGAGGAAACTGGCCAGGCTAAAGAAACTGTACTGTTAAAATGATTGCCCTGCAGACTAATGTAATCACTTTACTTAAGTATCTTCTCTAGCAGACTAGAGAGTTCTAGCCCACTGCTATGCCAGAGCAATTTCTAAGATAACAGAGAGGCTGGTGATCAAGCCAGGCTGCCTAGGATTCATAGCCTTCTCTGGATACTGAGCACTTAACATGTGACTAAGGAGGCTGAAGAAAGTAACTTTTTAATATCTTAAAATATTAATTTAAATTTAAATAGCCACATGGTTAGAGGTTACTTCTGTGAACAGGTCTGGTCCCAAGAGAATTAGACATGAATGCTTAAGCCCCCAAGGATGTTCTTAGACATCATTTCTGTTTTCCTGATGTGTTATCTCCGCTCCCTCGATATGGAAGTATTTTAAATAGTAGCCAAGTCCTCAGGAACAATTTGCAAGAGATCACTGGTGACTCTTGATCCCAGATGTAATCTGAAGTACAAACTGTGTTTCTTTTCTTAGAAGGGTGTTTGTCATGCTTCTTCACAGTCTTGGGCAATTGGGGCATGAGGGCTAGAGGAAGCACACAGGGTAGTCCACAAATGGCTCACCCTAAGTGGATTCACTGAGACACTTTGACCAGCCCCCACACCTTTCAGAGTGTTGAGTTCCACAGTGAGAGGAAGTCTGATGATGTCTTGTTCTTTTGGGCTCGATTATTCAATTTCTACCTGTCTGTCTTTCTCTGGCCCCACCCACTGATAGGCTCTGTATTAGCACTGGCTTCTGTGGTATCTGTTTTCTTATCCTCACTCCCCAACCTGGAGTTCCTAGATACTGTAAGGAACAGGCATGCAGACAGGGGCAGGGTACCATTTAACCAAATATCATCCACTTGGAAACATCTTTGAAGTTCCACAATTGATCCTCAAAGGCAGGACAAGCAAAACACACCGGCTGACTGGCATAGCTGGTTGAGATAGCAGTGCATTTACACAAATGGCCCGATGTCCATCCCTTCATTGTAAACCTTTAAACGAATGTGAAGAAGAAAAATTATTCCACTTTGGAGTGGTGGTCATGACAATTCAAAGAACAATATTTCTGGCAGATAAGACCTTCAGGGCAAAACCTGCAAGGGCTTGTGGTTCTTAGAGCAAAACCTGCAAGGGCTTTTGGTTCTTTGAGACTGTTCCACCAAGGAGCCTCCATCTCTGCACTCCGTCTGCAGCAGCAGGCAAGCTGACAAGGCAGGAGGATACTACTACACCACTTCAGACAGAGGCAGGACTCCAGGTCTCCTCCTCCTTCCACAGGGAGGTCTCCTCTGATTCAATTTCACTGCATTATATCTGGGTTGTAGTGAACTTCCAAAGCTCCATCTCCCTCACTGACTCATAAAACCCCCAAGAGCAGCCCAGGCCCTCCTTGCCTATCCAGAGGTGATCACCTTGCAGAGTCCAGTGGGAAATGCTGCTGTCTGTCATAATCATGGAATGTTACACCTAGGAATTACTTGAGATCAGGGTTCCAGGTGCTCACTTTAAGGACAGGAAAATGACAATTCCCAGCTACAGGTCCTACTCCTCTCTCAGCTCCAGGCTTCCCGACCCTCCTCTCTTGTTCCCTGCACCCACGTGCAAGAACGGCTTGGGACAACAGTGTACTTCCTGTCAAGAGCTTGGGCTACAATCAATAATAGGATTTTTGTTGTTGTTGGGTTTTGTTTTGTTTTTCTTTTTAATAGTGATTATCCAGAACACATTGATCCATATCAGAACAGCAATTTAGGGCAACTCACACTGAGTTGAGATTTGATTTTGAGCAGTTTCGTGAACCTCTCACACTGTAGGTCTGAAGAGTGGCAAGCCCATCCCCAGGGTTCTCTGGGTCGCTTAGAGCTCCCAGTCTGAATTATTCTGTCTGTTCTCTGTAAACACTTAGGAGGTGGAGAACCTGTTTGTTATCCTTTCGGCGATATTACACATCGGAGACATTCAGTTCACCGCGCTGACGGAAGCTGACTCGGCCTTTGTCTCTGACCTGCAGCTTCTGGAACAAGGTCAGTGGAGCACCACCTTAACTGGAACGTCGTTGGGGTGCAGTTTCGCAGCGCCGCCACTAGATGGAGACACAGCACAAAATCAGGCTCGCTTCAACAATCACTTGTCTGGGTCTGAAGTCCTGGGGGGAGGGGAGAACCTCTTTCTTTTCTAGAAAGGGGGCGGCTGACAAATGTGCTTTCGTGGTCTCATTCTGCACACCACACCAACAGCATAGGGGTGTCAGCGTATACTTCAGCTCATGTGATATTATCTGAATATTCTTTGCCCCCCACCACAGTCCACATGATATTTGGAGAGGAGCCATTAGCTAAACATTATAAATTCACAATTATTTCCCTTTAAATGCCATGTTCAAAAGAAGAGAGCTTCTTTGATACTGCCTTCATAGTCACACCTAGTTTTTAAAAATATCCTCAAACCACAGGCTTTCAATAACTGGCCTATTTTCACCTGTTTCAAAGTTATTTTAATAAGAAATTTGGGAAAAAAATAATCCAGCCCTATCTATGAGGATGGTGAAGGGGGAAAAAAATGTGTCCTTACTGAATCCACACAGACACGAGATCCCACCAGTGTCTGGAGTACTAAGGCATTTCTCTAGATGAGTTTATCCCAGAGAGTAGAAGTCACCTTCCTTCTTTTTAACGTGTCTACATGAAGTCTGTGCACAATGAACATACAGCAGAGTGTTCTTCATGTCAAAATACACGGTGCCTTCGTATTTACAGCCTGTTTTGTTTTCAGTGGCAGGCATGTTGCAAGTGTCGACAGACGAGCTGGCATCCGCTCTAACAACTGATATTCAGTATTTTAAAGGTAAATCCTTGTGCAATCTGACTTTGACCTTTGTACAGTTCCTGGGCTTCTTTAAAGTAGGGAAATTAAAAGCAGCCTTACCTGTCTCCACACGGGGAGACTGTTTGCATGGACTGAGTGCCAGAAGAAAGTACTTCGAGCCTGTTTGGTCCCTGTCGCTATATAGGAACTCTGCCATGCTCCCAGGAGATCACTGTGAGTAACTAGCCCCCTCCCTAATCAACCTGTCATGTCAGTTCAGAAAAACAAAACCATCAATCTACTACTACAAGGATGTATTCTCATAAAACATGGACCTTCGTGGAGGTAGGGCAGCCTACTCTCGGCCTTTCCCTCTCAGAATGGGGGCTGTCATTTATTTGGTGTTTATGACAGGATGGCACAGAGCCAAATGCTCGGAAATGTTGTCATTTTTGACCTCAAGAATAGCCAGGAGGCGGGCGTAACTATTACTCTCCTCAGGGAGGAAAGCAGTCAGATCAAAAGGAGTTAGTTACCACAGAGGCCAAGTCACTGGTAAAGAGGCTGTCTACCCTTCACAGGGCGGCTTCCAGCCCTCTGTGTATGCCTACTCCTTGTGCCACCGGTGCGAGGCAAGCTTGGCATACAGGAGACTGGCTCTGCTGTGTGTGCTTCACTTATCCACTGAAAATTCAGGATCGATGCCTTTCTTCAACCTTCCTCTTCACAGATGTGAGGGCCAGCCTCCATCAGCAGTCTATCCTGACCTTACCAGCTGCCTCGTGGGTCTGATGCTTGGAATTCTTACCACTTAGAAGCCCCCTTTCATACTGCTCAACGTACTGAGTTTTCCTATGATCCACCCAGCTGTTCACAAGGTTCCGCTGGCTCCCCTTACCCCTCACCCTTCTCTACTAAGTAGGTCAGATCCCTCTGACCCCTTCAAAGAGCTTCCATCCTCACTGCCCTCTTTGGTTCTTGTCCAAAATCATCACCACAACAGCAACTGCTGTTGGTGTTTTTCTCTGGACTTTGCTCGTTTTCCCTCTTTCCACAGGAGTGAAACGGAAATCTGCTTCTCACCTGTGGGCAACAGTCTTTCAAAGACACCAATTTTCTTAGAGAAAGCTCCTCCCTGCAGGACAGATTTCCAGGCTCCTTTTCGTGGTCTTTCTTAGCCACGTCCCCATCCACACCTTTGCCCCCAGCCACATCAAGTACCTGATGTTCTCAAGATGCTGGATCCTCTGTTGTGTCTTTCTGAAGACATGTTGTCTTCGTCAGGGTTTCTATTGCTGCAGTGAAACACCATGACCCAAAAGCAAGTTGGGGAGGAAAGGTGTTTATTCAGCTTACATTTCCAGATCATAGTCCATCACTGAAGGAAGTTAGGACAGAAACTCAAAGGGGTTAGGAACCAGGAGCAGGAGCAGACGCAGAAGCCATGGAGGGATGTTACTTACTGTCTTCCTTCTCATGGCTTGCTCAGCCTGCTTTCTTATAGAACCCAGGACTACCAGCCCAGGGGGGCAGCACCACCCACAATGGGCTGGCCTCCCCTGTTGATCAGTAATGGACCGAATGCCTTACAGCTGGATCTCATGGAGTCATTGCCTCAATCCAGGCTCCCTTTTCTCTGATGACTCTATCGTGTGTCAAGTTGACACACAAAACCAACAAGTGCGCATGTTAAATTCACTTGTCACTTCCCATCTGGTTCCCTCAGCTCCAACCACCCTCCCTTCCTCTCAGTATGTTGCCCACTCTTCAGAGCTCCTCAACTACCAGAACCCTGAACTTTGGTGGTAACAACTCCTGGAAGGCTGCACTTGTCCACTGCCTTAGTGGGCTGTACCACACCCATGGTCTTGACCTTGTTCTTTCACGATAGTGAAGTTCTATCTTGTCTCTGTGGAGGCTCCTCTCTCTTTCCTATCCCTCCAGACAACTGGAGGACTCTCCCATCCCTGCCACCTGCTCAGCCCGAGACTTAAGGACACGCCCCGCTGGCCAAGGCCACAGGAGAGAATCTGTGACCCTGGCAGCATTCACACACTGTCTCCACCAGCAGTACTATATTGGATCTGCCCACACCCCAGATCACCCTAACTCTCTAACCTGAGTCCCTTCACTGTTCTTTCGTTCTGGAAGTCCTCTCTCGGGACTCCTATCACTCCACTTGAGAATGACAGGAGCTTCCTCCTGAAGGCCCAGTCTTGCCCCCTAGATCCACAGGCACAGGCATATTCTGATTGACTTGACCATTATGTTCCAGACAGGCAAGTGTTTAAATGCCCTGGGCCAGTCCAGTGCCCAGCCAGTGAGCTGTTAGCAGAAAACTCACTCACAGAATCCTGAGCTAGCTCTCCTACTGAGAGGAAATGGTTCAGTTGCAGAGAGCTGCAGTGGTGTGCGTAGAAGTCTTAATAAGAAGTCAAGGCAACCAGCGCTCACTTCAGACGGTGATGACTGACATGCCCCGCCCTTTGGCGCCATTTTAAACAGTTTTGGATGTGTACGGATGTCGTAGAGCGTGAGGGGGACATAGACAGTTGTGTGGGCTTCTAATGAGGAGACCACTGTCCTCATGCCTCCTCTTCCTTTCACTGTTCCAGGAGAAGTGATCATACGCAGACACACCACGCAGATTGCTGCATTTTACCGAGACCTCCTGGCCAAGTCCCTGTACAGCCGTTTGTTTGGTTTTCTGATAAACACTGTGAATTGCTGCCTCCAGAATCAAGACGAATATAAAAGGTAGGAACAGTAGATACTTACATCTCTGTTACCATGAGACACATAATTCAGGGGGTCTGGGCACCGAGTCACCCTGTCACACCAACAGCACCCAGTAGCTGTTGATGCTGATTGCAGTGTTACTCGTTCAGTCACACACAACTCAGGACTATAGGTGCTGGCCCTGGGTTATCCAGCTGCATGCATCTCAGGTGCTGTGACTGGAGGCCCAAGTGTCACTCTGTTACACATACCAGAGCCTCACCTTGGAGAGACGCTTTGCATTACAGCATTGCCCAGGGGTAGACTTCATTCATACTTCATTTTAGCAAGCTAACCTTCCTGGAAGGAATTACTAATTATTCTTTAGAAATATAAGCCCCACCCCACCTTCCCACCCACCAGCACTGATGGATGAATCAAACTGTCTCTCACGCATAGATATGCAAATGTGTTCTCTCCAGAATGAAGGTATAGATGTGGCCTTTTGTGCATGAGAAGAATAGAAATTTCATGACTCTAGGAACAAGATAGTCTAAGAATATCTGAAGCTCAGAGGTTGGTGAAAGCCCACGTGTATCTCTCTCAGAGCCAGTTTGATGATGTGTGTAATTCTGCCTTGAGATTCCTCACCTACTTCATAGGTTACTTGACAAAGGGTCTCTGTGGTAATCCTCTTGGCTTGTACCCTTAACCATCTCTGAGCAGTAGCTTTTCAGGGCTATTTGATCATCTAAAAATTATAGATTCCCACGGCATTTTGTCAATGAGAACCTCCGTTCTTATTTTTGTTACTGGTGACGACCTTGAACAGACATCTGAAAGTGAAACCACACTCAGAAGTCTTCACAGGCATGCTTGACTTTGAACGAAACTCTGAGAATTGTTCTGTTGTCCTAGAGTTCTTTACCAAATCCCTGGATTAAGCCATTTCTTGGAAAATATTAAAATTAACATCAATTAATGGGGAAAGTTCTGAGATGAGTATAGGTATTTCAGGCTTTGAACTAAGGGATATTAAAGTTCTCTAAATGCACTGTGCAAAAATCTCAATACTCAACACCGAATGTCCGCATGTGTTCAACCTCCTGGGAAGTTGGGTGGCCCATGCACGCTTTAGCAGAATCTCAATCTCTCTCTCTCTCTCTCTCTCTCTCTCTCTCTCTCTCTCTCTCTCTCTCTCTCTCTCTCTCGTGTAATGTGAGGGCCCTAGCTCTGTGGTCCTCCATCTTTCCAATGCTTACCCTCCCTGTTGTGTCCTACCTGAGAGAGGGAGCTTAAGTTACAACGGGTTTCCTTTTCTTTCTTTTTTTATTGGTTATCTTATTTATTTGCATTTCAAATGTTATTCCCCTTCCCAGTTTCCCCTCGGCAAACCTCATCTCCTCACCCTCACCCTTCTTCTATGAGGGTCTTCTTCTCCCTCACCCACCCACCCACTCCTGCCTCACTTCCCTAGTATTTCCATACACTGGGGCACAGAGCCTCCACAGGACCAAGGGGCTCCCCTCCCATTGATGCCAGATAAGGCCATCCTCTGCTACATATGCAGCTGGAGCCATGGAAGGGTTTCCTTTTGTTCCTGGTTTGGAAGAGACACAGTCTGCCATGGCAAAGAAGGCTGAGGGTGGGAACAGCTGAGACCAGAGAACCAGTGAGCCAGGAAGCAGAGGAAGGGGAGTACCAGGATCACGTTTCTTTTCTCCTTTTTACTCTTAATTTGGACCAGAATGCTAGTCCACCGGATGGTACTGTCCACATAGGGGAGAACATTCTTCCCTCACTTCAGTCTCACAAACAACCCACCAAACGTGTACCACACTACTGCCCCCACCACACTACTGTCCCCGTGCAGTTCTTAGAGCCATCCTGTTGATGACAGAAAGATGTCAGTCTGTAAATGTGACAATTATCCACAGCTAATACCGATGTGCTAAACTTACCAAATTAACCTTGTAGAAAAGTAGTAGCATCCTTGGTCACGTGGATAGCGATCAGCTCATGTTTAATTAGTGCAGAAACCTGGAGACTCCTAGAAAATTTCCACTTGACATTTGAATCCCGCAGTATCTTGAATTTTTATGATTGGAAACATTTGGATAAGTTCAAGAGAGGCAGCTCAGCTTCCATGACAGTGGATATCTCACCTGGTGTATCAGAATGGAAAGGTGGAAGGCAGCCTTCACTTTTGAATATCTTTGTAAGGGACTACGTGAGGAAAATATTCATAGAGAATGAGAAATCAATCATGAGTTATAGGAATATGCTCCACCTCTAAGAGAAAGAATCTGCTTGGAATCATTACCTTTATTTGTTTTTTTTTTAAGAGCCACCAAAGTTGGGTTTAAATCCCCTAGCAATGTAAGGGAAACTTATACCTGTAGTATTTCCAACTCTTGGAAATTCTCAGAACATTCATATGCTAAAGGTCTGCTTCTTTGTTCACCAAGGTTGTAAATGTTTTCATAGCCTTACAATACCTTTTGGTATTTACCAGTCCCTGTTTATTCTAAAGTATTATAATTGTGTGGAAGATGATAAGTTTACAACTCTGAAAGCCGAGTGGGTAAAGTTAGCAAGCACACGGAAATGGTGGGATATTGCCACACTCTATTTTATTGTGAACGTTTCACGGGAGACTGGATGCTCGTCACCTGTACATTGAGGGACCAGGGAAGGAGCAAGCAAAGTCAAGGCAGATCTGATATCTTCTCAGGGAGTGACCACCTCATTTCTGAAAGTAAAATGGGTCTAATATGAAAACACAATTGTATGTTCTCTTCTTGATTCTGTGAGGACGTTTCTATGAAGAAACCTTGTGGTGTCAGGCAGGAGACAGTTCATGACAAGTTAATTAAGAGGAACAGACTGTCTCAGTGTTTGCCTGGACAAGCCAGCCTGGAAGATTAACGTGAGCTCTTCCTGGGCTCCTGTCTGCTGTGACCTTGACATCTGTGTGGTTCTCTCAGGACGCTTTAGGCTGTGGTTAAGGCAGGTCAGACATGAAGCACATTGGAGCTGTTTATTAGGCTTAGTTCAAGGTGACCTGATGCACTGAGGAAGAGAAAGCCAATAACAGAAGCAATAAGAACTTGGGAACTTCTAACAACCACGCTTTATGTTCCCCTAAATCTTTATCTTTCTCAAAGTGCGTGTCCACAAGTGGCTATTGGGTAAAGTCCTGTTAAATAGCTAAAAACTAAAATCGCATATTTTATTGTTAAAATAAAATAACTGAGCAATAACGGGGTGAATAAGGAGCCTCCCTCCAGTCCTCCCAAAGTCTTTCTCTTAAAAAAAAAACACATTTTAAAACCACAGTTTTCAGATGTTAATCCTTTCTGGGGACATTGCTTTTTCTATGCTATAATTTCTTGGCCCAGAGAGGAGCAGATGACGATGTCACTATTAAAACCCATAGCTGTGTGAGCACAGTCTGCTTCCAAGACCATCCCCTGCTCCCCCAGCCTCCCGTAAGAGAGTCAGACCCTACCTGTGGACCCCTGCTTCACCTTCTGTCATCCTCACCTCCGTTCACTGCTGATGGCACCCTGCTTTCTAGGGATGCCGTTGTTCTTCTTGCCTTGGGATCAGCCTTGCCGTAAGGCAAAAGGAGTCAGAAGAGCAACTTATGTGTTAGAGCTCACAAAATCTGGCTGATCCACCAGATCCTGAACTCCTGAGACAAGCGGAGCCCACACTGTCCTGAGAGAGCAGCAGTGCTCTTACAGAGCCCAGTAAAGAACAGCCATGGGCAATTTCAGCCTGTTTCTTTGCCAAATTCTATTCTTGTCAAATACCAGAATATCAGTATATGTGTATATACTTGCCCACCTACCCTCCCAGTGTCCAGTGGGAGGCAACTGTACTGTAGTGCCTGAGAGACAGGTGTACGATGGACTGTTTGTTTGTGACAGGAGGCCTGGGACTCCAGAACACCTTCAGAAGACACACGGAATGTCATGTAAAGTCCTTGGGCCCAGAAGATAAGGCTCCAGCTGATACAGATGACATAGACCTGGAGATCCCATTTAGATGGATCTCACCTTTATTTTTCTGTTTTAAAATCATTCAGCCAAACGTGAATGAGCACTGGAGGTATAGAAAATGTCCTCCCAGTTCATTTGTATCTTAGTTACTTTTCTATAGCTAGAATGAGACTCCATGACCAGGACAACTTCTAAAAAGAAATGCTTTATCCTGACTTATAGTTCTAGAGGGTGAATTCACAGCCAGTATGGTAGACATCAGGCAGGCAGCACAGATGAGAGCTCACATTTTGAGACACAATCAGGAAACAGAGAGTGCTAAATTGGAGTGGTGTAGGTTTTTGAAGCCTCAACATTCAATACCAGTGACACACCTCCTCCAACAAGGCCATACCTCCTAATCTTTCCCAAACAGTCTACCAACTGGAGGCCAAGTATTCAAACATATGAGACTGTGGGCCTACAGTCTGATCTTATGAAGGCAGTTCCTCAGTTGAGATTCCTTCTCCTCCAATGGCAAGCTGTCAAGGTGATACAATGCTAGCTAGCACAGGCCTTGAGCAGGGTATTCCACAGCACTGGTGGTCATCAGTGGTATATGCTCCACAGAGATGGTCACGGGTGCTTCTCTGCCAAACAGTGAGACTCAAGGATAGAGAAGATGAGCTCAAGGTTTGCTGTGTCAAATGACAAGAGCTTTCTCCAGGAGGCCTCAGGTCACCACCCCATCTTCTCATTTCCCCTATGTGCTGAGGTTGATTACGGGATAGAGAAGAAGCCCGGCGAACTAACATTTGTGGCGTTTCTCTATTGGCCACTAAACATATCTGAAGACATGGATGTTTGACCGCATTCTATTGTTATAGAGAGACACCATAGCCAAGGCAACTTATAAGAGAAAGCATCTAACTGGGAGGTTACCAATAGTTTCAGAAGGTGAGCCTGTGATCACTGTGGTGAGGGAGAATGCTGGTATGCAGGCATGGTGCTGGAGCAGTAGCTGAGGGTTTACATCAGAGAGAGACAGAGAGAGAGACAGAGAGAGACAGAGAGAGACAGAGAGACAGAGACAGAGAGACAGACAGACAGTCAGACAGACAGACAGACTGAGACTGACATGGGCTTTCAAAACCTCAAAACCCACCTCTAACAGCACATCACCTCCAACAAGGCCATACGTACTCCAACAAGGGTACACCTTCTGATCTTTCCTGAATAGTTCCACTGAGAACCACCCTTGAGCCTATGGGCCTCTCCTCATTCAAACCACCACTTCATGGTTTTCACTCATTCGCTTGCCTCCCCTCTCCAACTCTCATTTCATTGTAGTTTATAGTTTATACTCGTTATAGCTAAAGGACACACCACCTAGCCTTGGTTAATAAATACAACGGGAAACTGTAACTTGTAGAGAGCCGACGTGTCTAAGAACACGACGGGAATCCTCACTTTACAATAAACTGTGACCTCTCTCCTCGTACCACTTTACGGAGAGTAGACAAAGAAGATTTAAACTCTAAGAGTTCCAACTTATAAAGTTACCCACCGGGAAAGCGTGAAGACAGATGAAAGGCTGCAGGAAATACACAGAAAAAAATCTAGAAGTAAGCACCGGGTTTTAAAGAGACAGTTTATACATTCTTTGTTAATCCTTTTGAAAGCACTTAATTCTTAATAAATGGATTTATGTTATTAATTTTTAAATGCCTCATAAAAAATAATAAAACGCTGGCTGGGCATTTGCTGGGAAGTGGAGGTAGTCTCCCTCAGCGCTTCTTTCTCCATTTAATGACTAATATCATTACTAAAATTAATAGCTTTTGATACACCTCCCTCCTCAATTGCCTTCTTTTATTCTTTGCTAGGAAAGACTGAATAATCCAAACAAAGTACAAAGTAACATGGAAGGCAGGTGTTTACCTGCAGCCGCAACAATGTTATTAAGTGTTAGCATGAATAACACTTGGTGTTGCATTTTTAATGAGACAGAAGGGACAGGCACTTATAGCTAAAAGCATAGGCCCTTTTTGTTTCCGGGTATAGACCTGGCTCAGGCCTTCCCAGCATTCCTTTGGCTCTCCAGCTGTCCTCTTTTCCATAAGAACTGCATAGGAACACAAGCAGAAAAGAGACGCAGAAGTACCAGCCTGAAGCGTATTTTCTGCCCCTGGTTTTTAAACACCATGTAGGTTTTGAGATTAACCACAATGACCCATCAAGAGCAGTCTCGTTGCACTTTTACTTGCTGGATAATTCCTGTGGATGCAAAAACCTCATCTGCAGGTGACTGGCTAAGTCTTTTTCCACGTTTCTCTCCGTTGCCAGCTGCATCCTTGTGTGCGGCTTCGGCGCACGCTCAGGATTTCCCCCTGGGCTGGGCTTTCCTGGCAGGACTGTGATCAGGGCATGAGTCTGCATTTCTCTGACTGAGCAGTGGACTCCACCAGCAAATGCACAGTGACAGCTGCTTTAGTCTGGCTTCAGACTTATCGTAGGTGGTCCTCTCTTGTTACAAGGGTGTTTTCCGTTTTCCCTAAAACTGAGATTTTCAGTATTATTTTGTATAGGCAGAATGGAACAATTTTGTATTTGATTCGAGTGCTTAAAGATTCCTGCTTTATTTATTAGTATTCATGCTCAGTCACCCTGGGTTTCAATGTGACTGAAATCACATCAATAGCATATTTTAATGAGTTGGGTTTTTTTTTAGTGGTTTCCAGTTTTCTCCCTTGTTGTAGTGACCTTTAATTTTCTGTACATTCTGTTTTAATTTTGATTTTCATGAGACATTCTCTTAGGATACTGCCCAGAGTACTGGTGTCCTGTCCCTCTTGGGCAAGCCTCTGCACTGCAGCATTTGTCTGTGCTCTTTCAAGCAGTCAGCAATGCCCACTGCTTTCTCCTCAGTTCGCTGAGTGTCGCTCCCTTGCTGGTTTTCTTTTTCTGGACATTTCGCATCACTTGGTGTTACCACCATGAACTCTGTTCTGCTACGTCTCAGATTACTGAGATGCCGAACGGAGAACTTCCCAGGCTGATCTTCTTCTAATAAACAATCAGAGGGTGTTTCCTCCCTCTGTCCCTCCTGTTTCCCTCACTGCCTTATCGCACTGACCAGTGCTGTCAGACAGTGTGTGTGATGGAACGTCTTTCTTGTCTCGTTTCTAAAACGATGGCAGTATGGCTAAGACCTGCCCTTATGCAACGTGTCTGCTTAATGTTCCTGTACTTCATCTTTCCTGAGGAGCTCTTATGTTTCATGTAAACTTTCTAAAATCTATTGAGATGATGATAACCATCTCATTCCTTGCTTCGATGTGTATAGTTTTAAATTCATATTTAATTTTTAATATGAGACTTTGTTTCTTTTGTTTTTAAGACAGGCTCCCATAGCCCTAGCTGGCCCAGAACTGGATAAGTGATTCAGATTGGTCTCAAATTTACAGGGATCCATCTTCCTCTGCCTCTAAATGCTAGGGTTAAGGCTGTGTCACCAAATCAGCTTTTTTTTTTTAACTAAGATATAAAAGTTCTGTATTTTGTCAATTCCTACTCTTCTCTCTCAACTCCCGCTGTTTTTTCTGCTCTGTCAAATTCATGACTTCTCCTTTAATTACTATTGCTATACACACAAGAGAGAGAGAGAGAGAGAGAGAGAGAGAGAGAGAGAGAGAGAGAGA
>NW_021604615.1:5135312-5145811 GCF_004785775.1 Grammomys surdaster
GAGAGAGAGAGAGAGAGAGAGAGAGAGAGAGAGAGAGAGAGAGAGAGGCATGCACAAATGCACACATACAACTCACTAAGTCCATTTTTTACTTTAAAAATATTCTAGTTATTTTAAACTTTGTATTGTTCAATATGTTTTTGCCTGCTTGTGTGTATGAGCAGCACACATATGTGTGTGCATCACATGTATGTATGTGCACCACACATATCTATGTGCACCACATATGTGTATGTGTACCACATGTACATATGTATACTACATGTAGGTGTATCTACCATAAATATATGTGTATGTGTGTGCCACATGTATGTATTGTCCCACATGTGTATATATTCACCATATCTATGTGTGTGTACCATGTCTATATATGTGTACCACATGTATGTATGTGTACCACATGTATATATTGTGTGCCACATGTATGTATGTGTGTCACATGTATGTATGTGTTCCACATGTATGTATGTGTTCCACATGTATGTATGTGTTCCACATGTATGTATGTGTTCCACATGTATGTATGTGCAGAATATGAGTGCCTGGTGGCCTCAGATTGCAAAGGAGCTATCAGATCCCATGGAAATGTAGTTACAAATGGTTGTGAGCCCATGTAGGTGCTGGGAACCAATGCCAGCCAGCCCTCTGCAATTAGCAGACAGTGCTTCCAACCTCTCAGCTCTTTCTTTAGCTGTTTTATTTCTTACATTAATTTATTCTCCCAGTAAGGGCTCCAGCCCTGTTTGGTTTAGCTTGCTTTTTGTTTTCATGAGTGAGATGGGATTCTAGTTCTTTCTCCTGGTAGAACTCTTGGTTGTCAAATTCATACTAATGAGTGCGAGAGGTAGTCCGTGTTTCTCTCCTCTCTATGATGTTCCTAATGCCATTCAGCAGTTAGGGAATGGATTGAGTGTGACCACGGAGTTTTGTTTATTTTTTGAGTCATGTGTGCTTTCCACAAGACTACCCATTTTAAGGCCTTACACTTATGCTGTGTCGATTGCACATGTATGCCTTTATGGTCTTTAATAAGTTTGTAACTGTGGTGGGGATTTTCAGCTCTCTTTGTGTCTTTGGTCTGGCTCAAAATTAGTCTGTAAGTATTGTTTCTAAAAAAGCATTATTTGTTGTTGGTGGTGTTTGATTGTCAAGTCTCACGTTCTTTTAACTGTTTTTTAGTTTATTGTGTTCTTATTTTTGCTCTTTTTGAGAACTGTTCGTTTGTTCTCCGAGATTACGAATTGAATGTTTGTTTGGCATTTCTAAGTGATTTTCTTTTCTCTGGGCCTATAAACTACCCTCTAAGTACCTTCGAGTTCATTCCACAAGTTTTCTATGTGTTTTAGTTCTAAATATTTTGTCTTTCTGCCATTTCAGAGATGTAATAACAAGCAGTTTGTCAGAGAAGTGAATCTGACACACCATGTTTCTCTTCATTCAAATTGAGAATTTTCTTTTCATTAAATAAAGAGAGATTTCCTTGATTCTTATGAATACAGTACAAGTGACTTCTATTTCTGGGTAGACTTGTTTAAATCATTCTGCTGATTGCCATGACAACCCAAACTCTGTAATTTAGCAAATATCTGAAGCAAAACCTGTTCTCTAAACAAGCCTGCAGCTCCAGCTACGCCCCTCCCTCAGACGCGTACGGTGATTTCTTGAAGAGCCAGCCATCTTCCTCTGTAACTGCACTTGCTTTTCACAATCCTGTGTGAGCATTTCTAGCTCCAGATAGGAAGATCTAGAGGAGTGCAAAGGGTTTGCCCTGGTACCAAAAGCCTCTGGTACATTCTAGCACCCAAATGAGATTTGCCAGGACCACAATGCAAATAAGGGTAAGAATGTGCTGTTCTTATTTTTAAAATTGCCAGACACCTTGGACAAGATCATAGTTGAATTTAAATATCAGGCCTGACACTTGTGAATTGTCTTCAAGCATGATGTGACTGGTATGAGTAAAAGGGAGACCTGTCTGCTTTGGTCCTGACTCCATTTTTTCAGGAGATTCGTCTTGTCTGTAGAGATGTGATTGTCTCACCATCAAGTGTCATGGGCTCTCTAGTCAATGGTGACTTCTAGTCTTTGAAAATACTATCTAAAACCAGACTGTTTAAATAAATTCTCTGAGTAATTAGGTGATTTTTTTTAAGTCAGATAAACATTCTTCTTCCTTCTTCCTGCCTCTTTTTTGAATGTGGAAGTCAGCCCACATCTTTTTTTAGGACAGAACTCAGGAAGCTCCTGTCATCTCTGCTCAACCACCTCCCGGCACCTGTGACCTGCCCAGCTCAGAGAAGTCAATGGAATCTGTTCCTTAACTCCCTGTGCCTGTCACTCGGGCATAATGGAAATTATGTCAGAATAAACAATACCCAAGAGGGATAAAAACGGGGAATACAGTCTGCACCCCAGCCCTTGGAGATCCTGTCTCTGCTCTGTTCTGAGCCCCAGTGTCAGAATGTCCACACTGGCTATGTCAGTAACTACAGTTAAATGCCCCGGCTTTGCTTCATAAATGTGTCTTGACTGAGGTGACTATATCTAGTAAGCAAAGCCAGCTAGAATCAGAATCATGGTCAGAATCATGGTCAGAGGCTCACCCTCTGCACAAACTGCCTTCCTGAAGACACACAGCCTGCCTTCTTGAGGTGTACAGCTGGATCCATGGTGAGGGAACATTGGCTGTTGCTATCATATACTTAACATGCTGTTAAGTTAGGTTGGGGACTAGACTGTCATTCTGTACACTGACAAGGGGCGTTGGATTGGCATTTTTTTCCTGTTTCACATAAACATAGAGGGCTTTTGTAAATGGTGGGATTTCATAGCTACAAAGGGAAGGGTTTGGGTTATGAACCCTAATAGATTTTGTTCCAAACCTTGTATTTTTCCAATGTGCTTCTTCTAAGGAAGATTATGAGAAGGATTGGGGGCGGGGGGCTGGTGCTACAGAGATGGGTCAGCAGTCACGAGCACTGGTTTGACCCCATCACCTATGAGGTAGTTCACAACTATCTGTAACTCCAATTCAAGGGAATCCAACACTCTCTTCTGGTCCCTGTTGGCACAAGATGCACATGTAGTGTACAGGGACACATAATAGGGTTTGGGGAGGGAAGGGTTTGTTTTAAATTTGGAAAGATTTAGAGTCGATTCTTTTTATATCAGTAATTTCTTGATGCTCGGTGAAATTAGGATTACAGTAAAGATTTTCCAAATGTGAGCCATGCCCGAGGGCAAGTTGGTCCTCAGATTCTTTGCATCTGGGTATGCAGGTGTCTGCAGCTTTTGCTAAACTGGGTGCAGGGGTGCAGCTGCGAACACATTCAGTGAGCTGGCAGATCAGCTAATGAGCGACAGGCAGCCTGGCTAAAAGCCACCGTCAGGAGAGGCGCTGCTGTTAGGAGAGGTGCTGGCTCTGCTGCACTGCGGCCAGGGCCTCATTCTTATTCTCCCCTGTACCCATGCCTCCCAGCGTGGCCTGGATGCTCCCTCACACTTTGATCTGTCATCATACAGAGCCTCGCCATCTGAAACCTCCTCCGGGTCATAAAGACCTCTGTTTTCAATACTTACATTAAACTGTAAAGATACCCAGAAGCTTTCTTTAAAAACACAGTAAAACTCCGGGTGTGGGGCGGGAAAACACCATGCCGATCAAAGGCGCAGTGGCACGGTACGCAGAGGTGCAGATGCTAAATGTGACAACTGTTCTCAACACTGAGAAATGGAATGAGTGAGTACATCTAGTACAATTCTAGTTACACACACGCACATGCACACACACACATACACATATACACAAACACACCACACACACACACATACACACACAAACCACACTATGTACTTAACATACATTAACATTTTTTTTTAATGTAGTAAAATGCAGAAGGAGGGTTTGAGTTAGAATGTAATTATCAGGAAGGGACACAAACAAAAGCAAAACAAAAACAAACTGTCAGAAAGAGATGATAATAGTAAGAAGAAAAACAACAACAAAACCTGGACATCCTGACAGAAGCCCTGGCTAATGTGTTGGCAAAACATGTAGACATCCAGGTTTGTGCATGCGAATGCATCTAAGGACGGGGCTGTGGATTTGTGCGAACAGCGTTTTAGTCTGCTGGATGGGTTTTCATTTCTCAAGGGCTAACAAGCAGAGACCTGGACTCCTGTTCTGAGCTACGACTTAACACGAAGTGGATCCTGAGCGGAATGCCTTTGCTTATCAATCTGACTTCCTCAGCTCTCATAGCTATGCTTGTCATTCCTTTGTAGCACACAGAGGCTCGGCCTTCATGGGGATTTAATGATGAAATCAGGCCTGTGGGTTTGGATGTTTGGCTACATTAACTTTGAAAAAAAAAAAAAAGCTCACCCACTCACCCCCACAGTACCCAGGACTCAGGTGGCTTCCTCATTGGAACAGCTGAGTTGGAAGGACATCATGGGTCATTTTCTTCCTGATTTATTAAACCTCACTTTGTGTGTGTATGTGTGTGTGTGTGTGTGTGTGTTTCTCCCCATTACTGCCAGGAGTTCTATTTTGTTTTTTTTTTTTCATTGAAAATGTATCTTAAGGCAAACAACAAAATGGGAACAGTAAAGAGTCTAAGAACCAGAGGACCAAGATACCCGTTGTGAAATATCATCTTCAGGGTGTGCCAAGGAAGCTTCACCCATGAGCTCTCAAAAGCTATGGTAGTCTCCAATAAATTGTGCTAATCAGTATTCTCTGTGGACGAGGATGAGCACCCAGGGCTCCACTGGATTATGAAACAAGTTTGGAGTGCAGAATACCCTGCCTCCCAGGGATACAGCCTACCCACATCGAGGAACCTTCCAACCACTTCCACCCCTCTCCTCATGGTCACAGCTTCTTTTTTTTTTTTTAAAGGTTTTTATTTATTTATTACATGCACGTACACTGTAGCTGTCTTCAAACACCCTGTAAGAGGGCATCAGATCTTATTGTGGATGGTTGTGAGCCACCATGTGGTTGCTGGGATTTGAACTCATGACCTCTGGAAGAGCAGTCAGTGCTCTTAACCACTGAGCCATCTCACCAGCCCCATGGTCACAGCTTCTAACAGAACTGCTCATTCGGTCCACTGGAGGAATGGTGGCATGAGGTCAGTGTCCCCGAGCATCCACAGATGACCGGTCCACTGTTCTCCTAAAGCAGATCCATCCTCTCTTCAACAGAGAGCCACTCTTGCTCTCGGGAAAGGCTTCAGGCACAGTACGTAAGGAGCTACACTCAAGACGGTGAACACCAGGATCTGGGGCAACACCTTAGATGTACCCTAGGAACAGTAGAACCTGAGCTTGACTCTCAGGGCTTCTGAGATGCAAAGCTTCCTGAGGGACTCTGCAGATATGAAGTCATCCCAGGTCCTTGTGTTGACAGTGATCTCTCTCAGGCCCTTCTCACTCTGTGTGTCTTCTGAGAACCGCTAGAAGATGCAGGCATGTTTCACTGTCCCCAGGTTGCCAGTCTGAAGGGCACATGGAAGACTTTACACGGACCTATCCTCTTTCCCTTTGCAAAGTCCTTCTCAGTGTCTGCTGTCTGTGGTATGTAGGCGCAGTTTTCTGTAGCAAGCAGTCTTATCACACCAACAAGACACAGAGAGGTAAGAATAAGATTAACGGCCTTAGGAAAGGTCTCATTCTATGAGCAGCTAGGCATTCTGGGAATTCACTGAAGGATCAGTGGCACTCTGGACCCTTTCCTATAGCTCTATGGAATCCTCACGAGAAAATGTCCCAAACTTCTCTGTCTCTGGTAATGTAATCTTAGACTTCAGGCCGCTGAAATAAACTCTGAATTACTCTCTGTCTTAGTTAGGATTTTACTGCTGTGAACAGACACCATGACCAATGTAAGTCTTATAAAGGACAACATTTAATTGGGGCTGGCTTACAGGTTCAGGGGTTCAGTCCATTATCATCACGGTGAGAGCAAGGCAGTGTCCAGACAGGCATGGTGCAGGCAGAACTAAGAGTTCTATATTTCCATCTGAAGGCTGCTAGCACAATACTGGCTTCCAGTCAGCAAGGACAAGGGCTTCCAGGGAGCTTGGATGAGGGTCTTAAAGTCCACACCCACAGTGACACACCTACTCCAACAGGGCCACACCTTCTTATAGTGCCACTCCCTGGGCCGAGCATATAGAAACCACTACATTCTCCTTACCTCAGGACATGCTAATAGATATATTAAAGCCCACAGATCTTTGCTTCCTGGTGGAACTTGAAGGGGTGTCTTTAGTAGATAGATTTCAGATATACATATATATGTATAGGTATAATATAGGTATAGTATTGGTATAGTATATGTATAGGTATAGTGTAGGTATAGGTATAGTATAGGTATAGTTATAGTATAGGTATAGGTATATGTGTGTGTATGTGTATGTATATGAAGTATATGTATAACATTTTTGAGACAAAGTCTTGCCATGACATCAATCTTCTACTTCAATCTCTCTTGTAAATGCTACGACCATGTAAGCTGAACCTTTCCTGTGGCTCTACCCTATGAAGTGAAAGCGCTGCTCTGGGGAAGGGAAGCAGTCCCATGGCTTCCTGCCCGGGGTGCGGTGTCCCTCTACACACAGTGACTTTCTATGAAAGAGCTTGCAGCTGAAATCTAGAACTTGTCCAGCCATTCCACCAGCCTTTCACAGCCAAAGAAACATCTCTTTTCCATGGTTAGTGACCATCCCCCTTCTTGGAAGATTTCAGGAAACTTCATACCTGGCCAGTGGGCCTTTCATTCCTACTGGGTCCTGCCTTGGTCTGGCTCTCTGAACCACTGACCAGCAAACCAGATCACATAGGTTTTGTACCTTTTAAGCATCTTTCCATTTGTCCTTGAGGATTTGTTGATTGTCCTTCACCTCTGTGAGACAAAGGATTGTGGAAAATAGATTATGACCCCCTGAAACACTTTTGAATTCACTCTCCTTTCAGCCCTGTCTTCTGTAGCAATTGCACGAACCCTCCTCTGACAGTCATCACTGTATTGACACGATCACAAGACCTGACTTCCGTGACCAGGCATTTCCACACGGTCATCTACAAACTAATGGAGACAGGAAACAAAGGGTCTCTGAACAAGACCTAAGACTGAGATGAACATTACCCAGGAAAGACCATGTCATGATCCTGAACCTTCCATGTCAGTACATGCCAATTACAAAGTTCCACTGTAGTCTGTGCCTCTGACCCAGGACACACCAGTCTACTATTTTTCCTCTGCCAGAAGAAGTGACATCTTTGTCCTGAGTGCATCCTGAGATGCAGCATTCAGCTCATCACAGTAGGTGCCTGCTGAAAGTGTCAACAGACACAGAGAGGACAGGTGGAGACTGTGTTGCTTGCTTTACTTGTTGTTGTGATCAACTACCTAGTCTGAAGTGAGTTAAGCAATGAAGGATTCATTTTGGCTCAGGGTTTGAGGGTACAGCCCATCACGGTGAAGAAAAGTGGTTCATGTGGACAGAAGTGTGCATCTGAGACTCCTCCTCACATCTCTGTGGGCAAGGAAGCACAGAGCAGGGAATTCTGGGAAGTGCCTGCCTTTCTCCCCTACCCTCTTATATCCAGTCTAGACTCTTGGTCCATGGAATGTCGTTGTCTCTATTCAGAGAAGGTCTTATCCACTCAGTTAATCATCTCCAGAAATGCTTTAGTGGACATGCCCAGAAGCTGAGTTGACAATGAGCATTAACCATCCCAGACATAAGTGAACACAGAAGGGATGCATTTAACGTGATGGCGACTATGTCCAACCTCGTGAGAACATGTTCTACTTCTTCAAGGCCTAAGCCACTCAGAAGCTATATGTGGAATGTACTTGCCCGCAGTTATCTTTCTGATAATAAATGGTGCTTGGGAACTTGTAGCAGAGTTGGTCAAAAAAAAAATGTCATACCCTCATGTTATTCTGGACTTGTCAATACCAAGGTAAATATTATCTGGGCACCTATCACTTATCATTTCTTTACCTGGCAAACTCCATCCCCTGCATAGTTAGATGCTCACGAGCACACATCTCCTTACTATTCTACTGATGCTCAGCCTACCTTAGAGTCTGGCCATCCACACAGAGGTCTATGGACTCTGCCAACATTGATGGTCTGTGGCCTCCATCCTCAGAAGCTTCAGGTGACCTGGTCCTTCCTGTCCTATTACTTGGGTGGCTTCTTTCACCTGATGTCCAAATTTAAGACAAACGTTCAACATTGAGTGCAACTGTTACTAGTTATTCATTTTATTTTGCTTCTGTCCATGATTCCTCTATAAAAATATACAGCAATATACCAACACAGGTGCCTGTGTCATTATTTGGTTTACCATTACCAGTCTTATTGCATGAACAAAGAAGTCCCAAGATGCTCGCATATGTCTTCAATTGGACATATGGGCTTGTTCTTTGGGATATATGTCCAGATGTGGAATTTCTGGGTCATTCCACAATCGGTTCTTTAGCTCAGTAAGGGAAGCCAAATCACACACCACATTTCCAATTTAGGCTGTCTCTAGACACGGATGAAGGCTGTAGTTGCTTCATTCCTCAAACACTGAGTTTTGCACCTGGGCTGTTTTCATTTACAGTAACTATTCATCTGTGTTTCCAATTTTTATAACCGTCATTTTAATGACTAGAGAGCAATCGGTGGCGTAATGATGTTTCCTTTACTCAGCCTCCTGTCATACTGGAATGAGAGTCATTTTTAGATTTAGAATTCAAGCATTGATATCATTTAAATATTGTTTGTGGTTTTTTGAAATAATTAAAGCGTGTAGTAGGCTGACTTGATTCCTGTCTCCGAAGATATTCTTGATAATGAGTCTCCACACATCACGGCTGTAAATGCAGGCTCTCACAAGGGGATGTGTGTTCCCTAACAGCACCGAACGAAGCTTCAGATTCCACGGATAGGAAGGGAATAAGTGACTTCTATCATACGTGCTTCTATGGCAGTCATGTGGCTGGTGAAGCTGGCAGATGCCACAGCACATTCAACCCCTTCATGGGACCCCCAATACTAACCTCTGGGTGAATCCAGCTGTTCCCAGGGGCAGTGAGGCAGACAACAACACTCAAGTGTGGGCTGCATCTGGAATGATTCCTTTCCAGCCTGGTGCCCCATTGGTCTGCTATTTTCCAACAAGGCTGATTCACCCATAACCAAACTAGACAGCTTTCTGCTGAGATATTCTGCAGATAGCTTATCAGAACTTCCCACAACCGGGCATTACAAGGGTCTCCTGTACTCTATTGAACTTAGGTTTTACCATCCTCTATCATGGCTCCTGACTAGACTTTCTTTTGCTTACCATCTTTTCTAATTGTATTTTTATTTTGTGGCTAAATATGTCTAGAGTCCCTTTCCTGAGCCTACTCAAGCAAGGCTCAAGGAACTGTCCAGAAAACTTTCTGTGGATGAGAACAAGCTAAGCTGACTTTCACCTGTGATGATATATCATCCCAGACAGCAGGTTCAAGCCTGAAGAAGCTACTTTACATTCAAACCTTCTCCCACCTATTTGTACACACATGATCAAACATAGTGGCACAGCAGTTAGTATCTGTGTGATATAAAAGGTGTTTAATTTACTAATAAGCTAATGTAAGTTATCAGCCACCAGAAAAGCTCCATGGAGGACCCTCAGATAGTTTAGATAAAATGGCCAGGTCATCGCTACGGTCATTTCACCTGGAAGACTGGATGTCAGTAGATCTGAAGCTGTCTCCATTTCTCTCTTCTGGAGCCTTGATATGGAGTGGTATAGTTGTATAACAGGACTGGAGCTTTCCAGGGGAAAGGGGAGGAGCTATTTTGGTCAGTGTGTAGCACAGGCTATGTTGGTCATTGTGTAGCACAGGCTATGTTGGTCATTGTATAGCACAGACTATGTTGGTCACTGTGGGGCACAGGCTTTGTTGGTCACTGTGTAGCACAGGCTATGTTGGTCATTGTGTAGCACAGACTACACTGGTCATTGTGTAGCACAGGCTATGTTGGTCACTGTGTAGCACAGGTTATGTTGGTCATTGTGTAGCACAGGCTATGTTGGTCACTGTGTAGCACAGGTTATGTTGGTCACTGTGTGGCACAGGCTATGTTGGTCATTGTGTAGCACAGGTTATGTTGGTCACTGTGTGGCACAGGCTATGTTGGTCATTGTGTAGCACAGTCTATGTTGGTCACTGTGTGGCACAGGCTATTGGTCATTGTGTAGCACAGGCTATGTTGGTCACTGTGTAGCACAGTCCTCCCACTGGCTTCAAGCTTTTGGAATAGAGATCACAAACACAACTCCACTCAGCTGTACAGGACCAAAATGAGCTATTAGAAAGTGTGCCTTCCCTACAGTCCATGCAGACAGACCTCACCATGCTCTAAACTTACATTTAATTTTTCTCTTAACTCTGAATTTCTTCTCTCTCTCTCTCTCTCTCTCTCTCTCTCTCTCTC
>NW_021604615.1:5145821-5204307 GCF_004785775.1 Grammomys surdaster
TCTCTCTCTCTCTCTCTCTCTCTCTCTCTCTCTCTCTCTCTTTTATTTTATTTTTGTCCATCTTTTACATTTGTAGCTAAACATGTTTGGAACCCAATCAAATATTTAAAAAAACAACAAAGGGGTTTGCCCTTTCAACCTCATAAATCCCTCTCCCAGGGGACTAGTTAATGACAGACACGTAATGCCGGTCAGAATCCTTGGAGTTTTCTGCCCTCTATACGAGGTGACTAAGCACCTCTGCCTGCCTCTCAACATTACACTGCAATCCTGGGAGAAGAGAAGGTTGTTGGAGTAGTACACGGTCCTTGGTATCTATTGGTTCTTTCTTTAAATTCTACCAAAACTGTGTCATAGTGTTGAGGACCCTACTGTCAAAGTCAGTGGGAACCAACCAGGAGAGGCAGATGACTGAGGGATAGGGTCAATATAATATAATATAATATAATATAATATAATATAATATAATATAATATAATATATAATATAATATAATATAATATAGTAGAAGTATAATATCCATAGATTTGTATACTATAAGGGAGTGTCTACTCTTGGATGATGGGCACACACAAGAAAGCATTTACCCCTGAGATGGACATAGAGGGGAGGTTGACACTCCTGAGATAGCCACTTGGCTTTCAGAAGAGATATTTCCCTGTGTCCTGGCTATGGACCCTGCATACTCCTGGTGAGTGACAGAGACAGCACAGTGCCTATCTCAGTCTCTCGATGGAGCTCCTTGCCTCTGCTCCACAGCAGGTTCTTTCCTTCCCAATAGAAAGTCCTCTGCAGTAAAATGTACACGGACTTTTAAATAAAAGGTTTTAAATAAGCTTGATGAAAAATTTGTTATAGTAATGCAGGAGGTTTAGAGAATTATAAAGTGCCCTCAGGCTGGCCAGTCTGTGACAAATCTCTTCATATGTCTTTCATTTTTTCCTGTAAAGTGAGTGTATTTATTTTTGTTAACTTTTGTGTGTGTGCTTGTGTGCATGTGTGTGTGCTTGAGTGTATGTAAGACACGCATGTTGCATATGGAGGTCAGAGGACGACCCTGGGTGTCAGGTATTGCCTTTCACCTTGTTTGAGAAAGGGTCTCTCCCTTACTGCTGCATGCACCAGGCTAGCTGGTTTACAATCTTCTTGGAAGTCTGCTTCCTCAGCCTGCATCTACCTGTCGGAGCACTAGGGTTGCAAGTGCAAGCCACCACATCTAGCCTTCTGCATGGGTTCTGGATGGGTTCACATGTGGGTCCTTGTGCTTGCCCAGGACTGTATCAACAGAGCATCCCTTGGTACATGCTTTTACATGATTAACATTATAGGATTTTCAGTTCTTCTAAAGGATGCAATCACTTCTAGCTTTTCTCTTGACTTACTGTTGCTGAGTATTTCTGATATTTTTGTATACATTTGTAAACACCGATAGGATATTTGGTGGATATCAGAATGACGAAGCATAAGGAGTAAAAGTAAAGCTTGTTTCCTTTTCCTGGGCTTGCTGCACTTCCTCCTGGCTCTCTTGTGTCTCAACTTGGATGATACTCTGTTTATAGTGTGTGTTTTTCTCCCTGTGAAAGTGACCATTTTTGTTACATGAGTGTACAATGCATGCATGGAATTTAATTCCTTATCTTGGTAAAGATAATCAGGCAACCTGAGTCTAGAAGTCAAGTCTGTGTCTATGTCTCAGCAAAACAGTAGAATGCTGTGACCTTCAGGGCAGCCCTTAAGGCTGTAGGAAAGAAAGCTAAAAACGTGAGTTCAAAAATATATAATTTCTCAACTATGCAAAAATATAAGGGTGCAATATGAATCGTATACGGAGCTTCACAGATCTAAAGGAACAGAGGCTGCTGCACTATGAGCCAGCTTGTCAGAAAGATACAAAGACTGGCAGATACAAAGGTAGGCAGACTCCTGAGTTCAAGGTCAGCCTGCATCAGAGGGAGTTTAGGTCCAAGGCTAAGTGTGGTCAGAATGGTAATTCCAGAGCAGGGTCCCGCCCAGCTATCTTATAGTCTGTGCTTGTGCTTGCTGTCTCTTCCTAAGAATCAGGTGGCTGGGGTCATGTGATACTGATTCATGGAACAGTCAAAAGGGAACCTGGGGTAATAAATTGATATGTGAATAAAAGGCTGGGCTTTTGCTCTGCAAGAGATGAGCTAAAATTCCAGGGAATTTTTAGGAATACAACAGAGAACTGCTTGGAATACTGTTTCTATAGAGAACAGTCTGAAAACTGTCTTGAGCAGAACCTAGGCCATCAGCATGGACCTATAACTTGACTTTGAGTTGTTTATCTTGCTACTTTCAAAAACTGCTTCTTTCCTTAACCCCTCTCCAAGCTGATGTTGGTCCTTGTCCACAAGTCTCTTATGATAGGCTAGCCATGGGCTTAATAATGAGTGCCTTCTTATGGAAACACAAGTGCAGATGATTCTAGTATTTTCAAGCTTTGTACAATCCCCCCACAAAAAAATAATTTCTGAGAACAGGTCTGCCAACGGAAACTTCCAAAATGTATTTGTATCAAATACCTTCTCATCTGTTCCTGGAAGCAGGGTGCTCAGACCTACCTCACTTCCTTCCTCACCTTCTGAGTGGACACAGACAGTAGGAACTGACACTAAGACTGTTGTGAATTTCCAGAGGGACAATTCACACTGAATAACTAAATGGTTTAAATTTATCTCTGAAGTTCTACTTTCTTTGTAAACAGTCCTTTTGAAGTTCACAGTACAAAGTGTCTAAATTTGATCCATCAGAGATCGTAGGTCCCCTAATGTTGTATTTATACAGGATGAGGAAGTTCTTGACTGTGCAAGCAACCCAAGAAGACAAGAGTACAGACAGGAGTACAGAGGGAGACACTGAGAATGTGGATCCATGGTTCTGAGGGACGGGAGTCTGGTCTAGAGGGAAGGACACAGACACAACTTCAGAGAAACAAATATTAAGTCAGCCATCCACGGCTGCACTTCTAACTGGCTAGAAAGCAAGGTGTCTTTCTCAATGAGTAGTTTGAGTAGCCCTGAAGGAGTGGCCTGGTGCTGTTGACTTTCAGAGATTTCACTATTTGCTGATGTGTCACTTAAGCCAGCAGTGCTGTGCTGTGCTGTGCTGTGCTGTGCTGTGCTGTGCTGTGCTGTGTAATTGCACTTTTCTCTAACACTAGGCTACTGAGAATGTCCACTTATGAAGCTGTGTTTCCTTTCAGCCTACAGACATTGGATATTGGAATACTGGACATTTTTGGTTTTGAGGAATTTCAAAAGAATGAATTCGAACAAGTAAGTTTTCTTTGAAAATCTTGTGAATGTTTATTGATTTTTACAAGTCATGCTTCATATTAAGACATTCAAATGCAGACTTAAAGAAGCATTTCCTGTCTTTAGTTCAAGTTAGCATCTTAGTGTCTTGACAGCCTTTTGCCTCTCCATGGTTTTGGGACTCCCAGGAGATTCATATGCTCAGAGTCACCTGATTCTAAGTTCTTGTCAATGTCCTTAGCTATGTGTGGGCCCATGAGCACTGTGCCAGAGCAGAAGATGAAGACAAAGGCCATTTGGAGTCAGAAAGCAGCCCTAAGAAAGCTTAGCCTGCATCAGAGTGCAGGGGACCTGCTGTGCCTCACACTGCTGTTTGTGGGCTCATCTTGTGTGACATTCATTCATAGAAATATTGGAAACCCACAGGCACCTGGGGGAGTTGCTAGTTACCTTCGTTCTCCGTCTGTGGAGGATGATTTTCAGAAAGATCTGATTTGTTTGTGCATCTTAAAAGTACTGCAGGAATAGTTTATAAATCAAATTAAATGTAGTCAAAATATAAATATTAAAGAAAAGCAGAGATACTCTTAGCAGCCTGCACAGTGGCCGTATAACTGCACAGCACTTGGAGAAAATTGAATTTTTTGTTGCTTATCTGTTGAACTGCATGTGATTTGTGAGTGATTTGTTGACTTTTATTTTCTTAAATGTACAATGTATAGTAATCAGAGAGACTGGACAGGGATTCCCAAAGAATCCATGTGAAAGCAGTTCTGTGTCTTTCCATAGTAGAGATGCCTGGGCCAAGGTGGACTGCCTGTTGTCCTTCTGACTTTCTCTACTTATGTGAACAACTGGCTTGCAGAATAAGAGATGAGGTAGTGACGTAAGAGGCTGGGCTGGTGTAGAACATCCCACTGCATGGTTTTCTGTCTCGTGTGGGAACACTAGAAACAGTGGAGCATCAACTCAGTTTCAGTCTAGAAGAGTTCTACTTCTCCAATCCAGAGTGAAGAAAGAGAACACTGGTTAGAAGTAAGGCCGCACAGGCCATGGGTTTCTTCCTTCATGCTTATTGTTCACACCTGCCTGTGTGCGTTCTTTACACTTGCCTGTGTGTTGTTCACACATGTCTGCGTGTGTTGTTCACACCTGCTTCTGTGTGGTTCCTACCTGCCTGTGTGTTGTTCACACCTGCCACTGTGTGTGTGTTGTTCACACCTACTTGTATGTGGTCTTCACACTTGTCTGTATGTGTTGTCCATACCTGCTTGTGTGTGTGTGTGTGTGTTGTTCACACCTAACTGTGTGTTGTTCACAACTACCTGTGCATGTTGTTTACACCTGCTTCTTTCTGTTCTTCACACCTACGTGTATATGTTGTTCACAACTGCCTGTATCTGTTGTTCACACCTACCTGCATGTGTTCTTCACACTTGCCTGTATGTGTTGCCCACACCTGCTTGTATATGTTGTTCACACCTGCTTGTATGTGTTGTGTAACAGGAGTAATAAAAGAAGTAGGGTGTATGAGTAGAAGAGCCTGCACACTGCTCCCAGGTCTACAGGCTGCTCTGTTGAGCTCTGTTCAGTCTCTGAGTAGTGTCTGCTCTAGTTTGAAGGTCTCACATATTCACCTTAGGAAAAGCACACAAATAGATATGTGCACACACACGCACACACACAGACACACCTCCACTATATGCCTGTGTCTCAGTAAATGCCACATAGAAGTCATGGTGGAAGGATGTCCCCAGAAGTCCCATTCTGGGGAGACTGGCCTCTGATACAACTACTCCATAGCCTCTCGTGCTCATCTGTGCTCCTAGATGTCACGCACCACACTCATGCTGCCTCCGTGTCAAAACAAAGGCGCTGTACAAGCATCCCAGGGTCCTTTATTCTGTCTTTGTGCTGAATGTTTATATGATGTATTTCAGAATATACTCACAGCTTGTGATTTCTGGGTATCAGGAAGGGGACATTTTCCCTTCAGATCTAACAAATGAATCGATCTTTCGTTTCAATGCGAGTTTGACGCACTGATGGGTAAAATGTCAAGATCAATTCTTGGACTTTGATCATGAAAGAATAATTTTTTAATATGCCATTTTCTTAGCTGGTCTGCCTTGCCACTGTATATAATGGTGACTAAGAATCTTCTGGGAAGATAAGGTTGTTTCTCAGTGTGACTGCAACAGTATCTTTACCTAGAAGCAGTAAATTCCAAAATTTGCATGTGAACTTTTTTCAAGGCCACTGGTTTAATTCTCTGTGGATTTCTTTGTTGCTAGCAGGACTTCCTCATTTTCCATTCCACCGCACTCGTAAGCTGCTGTGCTTAAGGAATCATTGCTATATTCGCGAGCACACCTAAGGGACAGTATTCCCCTTATAAGCATTCATTCTATCCTGTTTTGAGCTTGTTGACTGAAAGATCCGCTTTTGACTAGAGTGCCAACACCAGCAGGGTTGAAACTGTGTCTGGTACATCATTTTGTACATAACTGAATTTTATCAAACATGTTTGCAATTGAAATTTATAGAAGAAAAAAAAACTAGTGAGGAAATCCTCACAGTAGGTTTCTGGCTCTAGAGAGACACCCTAGGGGAGACAGAAGGATGTACTTACTCCAAGCCCCAGCATCCCTACCACTGAGTCGTCTTGCCTGGTCATCCTGGTCCTATGGTGCTGCTCACGGTCTCCAGGATGCTGTCACAAACTGCTCTACAGTGGTTAAACAGTTTATGATCATTGTCCTCAGCTCTGGAGGTTGGAAACCCAAGAGCAAGGTGCCACAGTTTCTGGGTGCTATGTCTGCTAAGGACAGCTTCTCAATTGGGGATTCCTTCTGTGTCTTTACAATGTCAGACGCAACACTGCCACCCCCATAAAAGCAGCAACGCTGTTCACAAGGACAGTGGTCCTACTCACAGAGCTCACTATCTTCCAGTGCCATCACTGATGGGATGAGATTTCAGTGTAGGTAGGTGGCCGGATTGGAGGGAACTTTTTAATGAATTGTGACTTCTTGTATTATGGTGAACCTGATTTTCTAGATTATATAACTTGGCAGTGTGTTAGATGCTCCAGTGGAGAGAAATATGCTATGGTGGTTTATTCCGTGATAGATAGAAGGCAAGCAGGAAGGAAGGAAGGAAGGAAGGAAGGAAGGAAGGAAGGAAGGAAGGAAGGAAGGAAGGAAGGAAAATAAGAAGGAGAGTATTGCGAACAGAATGAGAAGGAGGGAAGCCTGTACAATGAGCCAGCCAGCAATTAGAGAACCTAAAGGCACACAATAAGATAAACCGTGAGGTTGTTCTCTGCACAGTCCTTCAGGGGAAACTGCGTGGTAACTAATATTTTTTCATGTAAGATGCAGGGAAAGTGCTGAGGGGAAGAACTATACATTCAACGTAAACACATACAAATCTATTGATTTGTGAAGAGCTAGACATTAAGACCAGTGTAACACATACAGATCGGTTGGTATGTGAAGGGCGTTGACCTTGGGTTTTTCAATTAAGAGTAAGAGACTGTAGGAAGATTAAGGAATATGATGTGTAGATACCAGATTAAAATGAAAAGTCCATCCAGGGAGGAAGTCCAGAGAATGGATAAGAAGTTAAGGCACAGACACAGGTGATGCCCAGATCCTCAGGGTCAGGAATTTGAGTGCATCTAAGGGATGGGTAACCATTGGCACCAGAGTTGGAGGCCTTAGCTAGATGCTCTGATTTGAATTTCACTCAGTCAAGAACCTCGGGAGATGCCACTTTGCAGCTGGACCTCATCTTGCCTTCACTCACTCCTTTGGTGGGGGGTGCTCTGAGAGGGTTACTTGGCATTTTGTGCAGTCAGTTGGCCAGTTCTCTTTGCAGCTGCTCAAAGGAGCAAGCTTTGGGTCACAGTAGCCTGACCAGTGCTCCACCTTCACGAGTCTGACCCTCTGTTAGGCTGGCACCATCACAGGCTACCCATGTTCTAGAAGGAAGGCACGTAGAGACCTCTTCTCCCTGTGAGGGAGAAGAAGGCTGATTCTAGTTGTTCCTGTGGAGGGGATGCTACAAAAGACTTGATGATGAAAAGCTGTTACTTTAGCTTTAAGGGGTCATGGTCCACATAGTTTTGACCATAGCAGATTTCTGGATGTCGGTATGCTGAGTGAGTGACGGGCAATCTCAGAGCGAGCTTAACTCATTTCCCATGCAGATTCCAAAACCAAACTGACAGAATAGGACTGGCTCTGTCTTAATGTGTGTTCTGCTCCGGCTGGTTTTATGGACAAAAAGAAACCAAACAGTAATAAGACCACATGGCATTTTTTTAATATGCCTCTTATCATATCAGATTGTATTTATAAGAAGAGTATAGGGGCCTTTCTGGTTAAGCTGATGTATGTAAACTGTGAGCATGTCCGCTGTGAGTTTAGTTTCTATTTCTCAGAAGAGGTTCTGTGCATTTGCTTGCATTATTTGGCACTGAAGCAAAGCTCTGGTAGTTTAAGTCACTCACAGTGGAAAGCAGCCTGCTGTCCTGCTGCTCCTGAAAGCATGTAACCCAGAGTCCATCAGAGGGCTCACCCACACCTTTACGATTAGTATCCATTTTCTAAACTCCAACTGCTTCCCCTTAATGACTGGCATTTTTATTATTTCCTCAAAGATAGGAGAGTAGCCGTTGTGAGTACAAAAACAATGCCCCTTTAATAAGTGTTAAGTGCCGTCATTACGGCGGCGTTCTACACCAAATCCAGTTAGAACCAGTCAGTCAGTTAAAATGGAAGAGGCAGGAATACCTTCCCACCCTAGCACCAGGGCGACTAAAAGAAATTACTTCAGAACACAAAGGAAGAATTCATATGAGTCTATGTGCATACCAGAAACATATTCAACGTGAATGTCAAGGTCCCACTTCAGTTTGATTAATTTGGAATCATGCAGGGAACACACTTCTGGGGGCATAACCAGAAAGGCTTAACTGAGGAGTGAAGTCCCACCATGTGTGTGGAGCAGCACTGTCTCACAGCTGAAGACCTGGGCTGAGTAAAAATGAAAAAGGAGAAAGCCAGATCAGTCCAGCTTTCCGCTCCCTCCTCTGGCTGACGGCAGCCAGCACACTGTCTCTGGGGGGCTAGGGTACACCCTCCCACTAGGAGGCAAAAGACAGCTTTCTTTCCTTAGGTTTCCCTTGTTACGGCAACAAGAAAAGGAATGAAGGTGATGAATAATACTCCATTATTGCATATTTATTCCTTAATAATCAAAATGACTACATTGAATATTAATTAATACTATGTAATAATCCCAGAGAAGAGTGACTGTTCTCAAGATTAACACAGTGGCTGTCTGGAAAAATCCCTGAAGTCATAATGGTAAACTAGGGAAGTGCTTATGGGTGGTCTTGGCACGTGATGGACGATGGGCAGTTTCCTTAGGCTTCTCCTTTGAGTGAGATTATTTTCCCATGTGATCTCTCACTCTGTCTGTCTTCACAATGCTAAGGGATAACCCCAAAACTTTCATGGGGCCAAACTAGAGCTCAGACACAGACCCACGGGGCTTTGAGCCCAGTGCTCTTCCAGCCTGAAACTCACTTGATAGAAATTACGTAGATCGACTCTAAGCCTGTACTTGTAACTTTATGTGGAGAAGTTATGTTGATTCAGCCAAAAGTTTATCGCCAAAACAAAACAAAATTATGCATTCATTGTTTTCTTTGGGGGAACGGTAAACAGTAAGAAACAACGCCAGGACTTTGAATTAATGGCATTTTGGCTAAAGGCTCTGTTCTAGTCTCCAGCCTGGTTTCTACCCAAGCCCCCAAGCTGAGGTGTGATTTATGGGGTGTCCTTCAAAATATCTAGAAGTCATTTCCCTTTGACCTGATACTTTCCCACCCTGAGCTGGCTAGTATGTATGAAATATGGAATCCAACAGGATTGGATGCTTTGTTACTGACTGGCTGCTTCCTGAAGATCAAGCCTCAGGCCCAACACTTTGACTTAACTGAAGGTTTTATGCTGTAGTAATAACTCTTGTTTCCAGATAATGTAGAGGAGCAGAGACTTTTTGTCTCATGGTTCTGCTGGGACGGCACCTGTTAAAGTACTCAAAGGTTTTATATATGGCAAAGTTGTGTCCATTCCTAAGGCATTGTCTGGACACTGCATCCCTCATGATAAGAGGCTTGTTCCTCACAGGACAGATGAGCAGGAGGGCAAGGGAAGAGGAAGAGCCTAGCAGACCCTTCCTGAGGAACATTGTCTGATGACGGCAGGGATGAACCTCACATAATCCAGACATGTCTTTGAGACTCCACATTCTCAACACCTCGTTGAGAGTCAAGTTGCCAAACACAGGGACTTCAGGGACCAGGACTCACCGACCTTATCTTCAAAATGAGAACTGAACAAATGAAGGGAAGCCTATGTACTACCCAAGAAGTTCAGGGTCACTACAGCAATGCCTGTTTCCATAGGACCAGGCTGCTGACAGCGGTAAGACACTCTGTCAGGGTGATAGATAGGAGGCAGGAATGGACTTTAAAAACAACAACAACAACAATAACAACAACAACAACAACAGGATAGTGGGGTAGGAAGCATTGAACAAGAGACAAGATCCAGAAATATTTAAAGGACAGCTCTAAGGAGACCCTGCCGCCCCCACTAGCTCCCACTTTGTATGCAATGTATTGATCTCAGGCACAGTTGACTCCCTGGAGAAGCATGTCCAGCAATGTGGACAACAGGAAGTGTTCAGCAGAAGCAAGTTGGAGACCCATCACCTATCTGAATTGTTAAAGGCCTTGGGAAGTCCTGCACAGAAGCCCGCAAGCTCAACTTACTTCAGTGTTTCTCCAGCAGGCGTCAGCCTCCTCAACGTTTTCTTAGAAAATAGCTACCAACAGCTCAGACAGTTCAATATTCTGGACGTATCTGTGAAGTGTCCAACATCTGAAATGTCAATATATTCTCTATCTATCTACCTACCTATCATTGTCTATCAATCTATCTATCTATCTATCTATCTATCTATCTATCTATCATCTATCAATCTATCATCTATTTGCATATCTATCATGTATCTATCTATCTATCTATCTATCTATCTATCTATCTATCTATCTCTTCTCTCTCTCACACACACACTCACCCACACATGCACCCACTTAAACACATCACCCTTTGTACTTATATCTAGATTAAATGCTGAACAAATTGGCAAACAGGCTGTGCTCCCTCTCTCTCATCCAGCTTGGTGTGATCTACAACCACCTGAAAAGCTTTTAAACACATCAAAGCCTGGGCCCCACTCCAATATAATGCGTTTGGGGTCAGACCCAGACGTCAGCCACCTTCACAAAGCTCCCATTTAATTCCAGTGAGCAGCAAGGGTTGAGACTGTGTGCTGTCCTTACTGTTGGGCACTCAGGGCTCTGCCTTCTACTGGAGTCTGCTTTAATCAGTTCTCCCCTTCATTTTGTGATATACACGTCATTCGCTGTTTAGTTTTGCTCCAGATAGATTTCACTGAGCAGTAAAAATGAAGGGAGAACAGTTGGTGAAAGTTTACTCAAGAAATTAAGTTTGTCATTAATACAAATGACGGGCCATCTGGATAAGCCACAAGGTTCTCCTGCTGAAGAGAGACTTCAAGGAATGCACCACTTTTATTATTAAACCTGCTAGTTCATTCCATGTATGAAGCATGTGTCTTAATAAGAGCAGTGTTCATACTAACTAGGTGGCTGTTGAATGATAACTTATCCTCACCCTTTACCCACTTCCGAGTCTGCTTTGGGGAGTTCCTGGAAGTCTAATAGACCCCTTACACAACTCCAATGGGTAGACGTGAAAAGGAGAAATAACAATTGCTTTGCATTAAAGACAATATTGATCCTCTAGATTACGAATGCAGATTTATGTTTCTAGAAACTTCTAGAAGCATGACTAATGTACTTATTAAGTTTTCCTCTGAGGTTGTTGTACACCTGTACATGTACACACACACACACACACACAACTTTACATGAAGGGAAAACTAAGGCAGAATCATTGGGCGTTGCCAGTTTGGGTCCCTCTTTTGTTAGGGAAATGTACATTTGATGTTTCAAGTAGGTACCAGGTAGGAAGGGAAGGGCTATGTTAGTTGTCTTATGGACATTTGTAGGTAGTTTTGAAGTTCATTCCTCAGAACACTTTCTATATTTGACTGTCCCCTGACCCATAGTGCTACATCAGGGACAGTCCAAACGCAAGGCAAACACACCTATAACGTTTGTAACTAGGCACAGTTGAAGTTAAATGGCCAACATGGATGTTGGTAAAACTGAAAACTCAACCAGAGACGCTGGCACTCCTGTGTGTTGGAGGCGATGGGGAAGGTTATGTTTAGAACAAAATTAATATGCATAGGCTCTGTTCATAAAACAAAACAGGATGAGTCTCTTGTTCCCCCAAGAAAGATCTCTGTATTTTTCTTGCCCAGGCACCCCAAGTCTTCCTAGGCCTAGTGTCATTGTACCCCAGGTATAAGATAAATCCCTCCTCTGGAAGCTGGTATCTGCCTCTTTCTAGGAAACACAGAAGCAGCCTTTGTTCCAGGTGCCAGTCAGTGATCTGAACCCCTTTCCCAGTGCCCAGCACCAGGAAGAGTCACACGGACAGATTTTTATTATTACTATGACAGATGGAGTATTACACATGGAAATATATCAAATACAGTATTAGTCAATATAAGTCACTGGAATAGACATAAATGTTCATGAAAGATATTAATCAATAAAGCAGGTTAAAAATAAAACATAAACATGATATATTGACAACCATACAACGAGAACAAAAATTCTTAGTTCTAGATATGACATTCCGGGACTACTCTCCTTTTCCCTTGGGTCTCCGATTTCACACTGTAAGAGAATTTCTGTAGGTTTGAAGATTATCTACTACAATTTATTACCAAAAAAGACACCTAAAATTAAACAGGAACTACTCAGCTCTGTGGTTGCCTTGTAGTCTTGGTGAAGCCTAAAGAACAAGAGAAAAGCACTTTAAATTTGTAAATTTGGAATCTCTGCTTCTGCCATGGGCTTCCCACCACCATTTCAGCAGAACCATTGGAACTCTCAGAATCTTCTTTTTAAAAACATGTATCACCTCTCTCTCTCACTCTCTCTCTCTCTCTCTCTCTCTCTCTCTCTCTCTCTCTCTCTCTCTCTCTTCTCTCTCTCTCTCTTTTTTCTCTCTCTCTCTCTCTCTCTCTCTCTCTCTCTCTCTCTCGTGTGTGTGTGTGTGTGTGTGTGTGTGTATTGTGTGGACGTGCATGGATGTGTACATTACCACAGTACATTGCTAGGAGAATTTGCAAGAGTCTGTTCTCTTCTACCATGTTGTTCTGGGAATTGAACTCAGGATGTCAGGCTTGGCAGCAGATGCCTTAATCAGCGGCATCATTTCTCTGGCCCTTCCATTTTTTGCATTTGACCACCAGCTCTCTAAAACATCTCCCCTCTTCTCCTTGACAACCGTATTTCATGGGATGTATGCTGAGGGTTTCTGAGATTTAAAGCACCAAGCTTCTTAGAAAAGCACACACTTTGTGTGATCCATTCTCTTGTATAAGAGCAGTCAAGCCAGATGACTGTGCTGATTGCCGAAGGCGCCACAGAAGCAGAGATTTGTGACCAAAATAGGACATGCCACTCTTTGTGACTGCCCTGTGACTGCAGCAAAGAGAACTGAATGGGGGAGAAGTCTTCCAGCTGGCAAATGGAGGATGCATTCAGCATGTGAGCCTCACAGTCAAACCTTCACCTGAGGGGACCAGCTGGCCTGTCCCTTGTCTTACCTCATCGAAGCTCATGCCTGTCCATCAGAGCCTCACTAGGGAACATGCTTCTTTCCTGGAGTACAAATCTCCAGTGGGGGTTCTGGAAGAGAAGCACTTTCTGTGAAACTGTTAAGTCTGCATATGAGAGATCCCTGCTGGGAAAGGAACATTTATGCTTGCCACTTCCATTTTAATTATGAAAAGATAGAGATGTTTATGAAAATAGCCAGTAGAGAAGGGAATTTGAAATTCTAAAGTTACTTCACTTTGTTTCAAAAATGTATCTTGTTGTGTTTCCTGGATATCTGAAATGTCGAATTCCCTGACAACTGAGGTTATTATGTTACTAAAAATTAGTAATTGCTGTAAAATGATTAGAGCTTAGCACGCAGTGTTTACCTTACGTGCACAGAAGAGAAATGACCCCTCTCTTTAAATGGAACCACTCGAAAATACTAGTTTAGTTATAACATTGCTCAGGGAGCACATGGTAGAGAAACAGGGCTCTGGGGAACTGATGGGCCTGGCCCTGTAGGAGGTAGGCTGTAGGCAAAGCAGAGATGGGGGTGATGGAGCCAAAGAAGTCAGTAAAAATGATGTGGGCAAGGTAGGTGTAAGGGCCAGTCCATACAGATCCTGGAGGTGGGGGGGGGGGGGGCTCAGGCTCAGTTCTCAGCAGCCATGTTTTTAGAACCCCCTCCCCCACAGTGACACCCGACCCACACATCTTCCCTCTTGGTCATATCCTCCCAGTCTTGGGCTTTGGCCCCTCCTGACCTCTTTTCAATGAGGTTGCTGTGACCAAAGCACTGTGTGTGAGGTGGGGAGATAGTGGAGGAATATATAAACGTATTTTAAGATAAAGCTTAAGGGGCTGTATGAGGGGGGAACAGGGAGGGGGACGGGTCTGTGATTGGGATGTAAAGTTAATTAATTAATTAATTAATTAATTAATTAATGGAAGAAGAAATAAATAAAAAGACTTAAGACTAAAAGATGACATTCTGTTTTCTCCGGACTGTCTTTTGGAAAGAGGGTAATTGGAGGGTGTATTCTGATTTATAAACACTATTTGTGTGATAAAGCCCTTACACCAGACATAACTTCTAGAAGAAATCTGTGTCCACTCTCACCTACAACCAATAGGTAACCAGAAGCAGGGCATGCAAGAGCCACACTCCTTTCCCCAGAACCCCACAGCAGAAAGCCATTTCTTTCCCGTTGTCCTCAAGAGCCTGGTCCAGCTTCCTTTCAGAAGTTGTTTTCCTCTTTTCAAGTGTTCGAAACTTGTTTGTATGTTAGTGCTGTGGTTAATTTGTTGTATTTAACATGCCCACCTCACGTTGAACACTGGGACAATACGACCTCAGAAGTGACTGAGTGAATCTGCCTTTCAGGGAGAGAGTCATGAGTCATCCTAATGGGAGACGTAGTCTGTATGTCCCCAGTCTGTGTGTCACTGGGGGTATGGGGGGTGCTATAGCATGAGCAGGGGCTCTGCATAACAGACTGTGTTATCTGCTACATTGTTTTCTTCCCTAAACAGCTTTGTGTCAACCTGACCAATGAAAAGATGCATCACTATATACAAGAGGTGCTTTTCCTACAAGAGCAAACAGAGTGTGTACAAGAGGGAGTTGCCATGGAAACTGCCTGTTCTCCTGGTAACCAGGCTGGAGTTTTGGATTTCTTCTTCCAGGTACTTACATAACATAATTAGAAACTTAACAGGATGCCTGCATTCAGGTGCCCTGGAGAGAGAGAATTTTCTTTCTGAAGGTCTTGTTTGTGAGGTGTCCTTGTATATGAGATTCTACAATGCCTTTGTAATCCCCCAATAGTTCTTTTTTTTAAGAAGCACAAATCATCCTCGCCTGAAGGGAACATTGGAAAACTCACAACTTCATTGAAAGGACAAGAAATATCAGAACTTTCTGATATAAGAATATTCTCCATTTTACTTATCAAACCTACAAGTCTCATTGGCCAGTTACAAGAGGCCAATGCACCAAATGAATTTTATAAGCTAATGTCTAAGACTGAGACACCATGAAATATATAGTTTGTTGTATATTGGTCCTTAACAGTTCTAAAATTTACATTTTGAAATGTTGGAAGGAAAATATGTATACACACACACACACACACACACATATATATATATATATATACATACATACATATATACATATATGTATATGTGTGTAAATATATATTTTTATATATATATACACATACACACATATATAAAACTTTTGATTAAAATTAAGACTGAGGGCATCAGCATGTGTTTATACTCATATTTATTATTTCTGTGTACCTTGAAAAGCTTTTGACTCAGTAACTTTATTGAATCAATAATTATCTAATAGGTGAGGCAGCAAGATGTCTTATCACTAATAAAGGCGCCTTTTGTCCTGGACGTACTTGATAAAGGAAACAACTGACTACTGCAAGTTGCCCTCAGACCTGCACATGAATGCCATGGCACGCACACATATGGACATGCGCACACACACACACACATACAGTGGGGGAGATGATAGATGCATGTGAGAACATGTTTTATCAACACATCAACAGTAACTTCTGTTTCCTATCATGGGATTCTGTATGGATTCACCCATTACCTCTAAATGCTTGACTAGTGTTTCAAATAGACACCATCTAGGGTTTTTGGAAAGCTTAGGGTATTGCTTTCCACCTTCTGTCTCTACAAAGGTAGATTTGTCTAAAAATATTAGTGTTTTCCTAACACTATAGCATGGTGCTTAAGTCCTGCCACCCAGTTGTCAGGATAAGCGTTATATCTGAGAGATCCAAGGTGGCGGAGTACAGCCATCATAGGCTGATGGACAATCATAGACATGTGTTAAAAGTCAAGACACTCCCATCCTGGTTAGCTGTGTGAATATAATAACACTGGAGAGTGTGTGTCAAGGATACCAAGTGGAGCAACAGAAGCAAGCATGTGACTTTTGCTGACTTTCAGAAACCATCAGGATTCTTCTCCCTACTGGATGAAGAGAGTCAAGTGATTTGGTCAGTGGAGCCAAACCTCCCCAGAAAGCTGCAGGGTCTCCTGGAATCGTCAAACACAAATGCAGTCTATTCCCCTGTGAAGGACGGCAATGGAAACGTTGCTTTCAAAGGCCAAGGCGCGGCCTTCACTGTCATGCACTACGCAGGAAGGGTGAGTGGACAGCCCATGTGGTGTGCCCTGTGTACGGACGCACCAGAGGGGAGGGAGCTTCAGAGCGCAGGGTTCCAAGATGTGCTATTCCACACTCAAAGGCCACATGAACAGCCCGCAGTCATTAACGTTTGCAAGCTCCTTGCCCTTGCTGTGAGGCTTGAGTTCACATCTCAGAACAGTGTGTGCTGAGCAGGGGAGCTATCTCACTGTGTGTGTAGACTTCAATTAACGTGAGTGGAAGAGCCTCAGGCTTATCATAACTAGCTTTACTCCACATTTTTGGGGATTTGTTTCTTATATAAATTTTGGGTTTCTGAATGTGCTTGGCCTGTATGTGGGCTTAGTATTGATGTCTTTCTCTTAGAGCCTAAGAAAGCAAGCCCTCAGCTGGGCAGTGGTGGTGCACGCCTTTAATCCCAGCACTTGGGAGGCAGAGGCAGGTGGATTTCTGAGTTCGAAGCCAGCCTGGTCTACAGAGCTCCAGGACAGCCAGGGCTATACAGAGAAACCCTATCTCAAACCCCCTACCCCCCCGAAAGAAAGTAAGCCCTCCAACCTTTTCCAGCGTTCTAGTTGGGTTTGCAAAACTGGTTTCTTCCATCAGAGTCTCACCCCTGCCTATAGGTGTGTCCCCACACTGCTTTGCTGTCTCATGTGCATCTTTGCTTCTTGATTTACCTGCCATAACTTTCTGACGAAAGTCTTCTCTTCAGATCCGGTGTTCCAATCCTCTCAGTTTTCTTGGGTCTCTCTTACCCCATAAACTCCTTCCCAGGTAGAGTATAAACATCCTTCCAACCTACTCAACAACACATCTTTTCACCTGTTAATTAAATAATCTCTGTTCTTCTCTACCCAACTCTTGTTTATTAGTGATGCCTTCTACTTTTAGGATTACAACCACACACAGATGCAGAGACACAGACACACACACATACACACACAGGCGCACACACACAGGCACACACAGACACAGGAAGACACACACACAGATTCAGACAGACACACACAAAGACAAACACACACACAGACACACACACACACACAGACACACACAGACACACACACACACTTACACCTGCACTCTGAGCTACCACTTAGCAAAAATGAGGGACTTGAAAAGTATCCCATTTGATCTCTCCCCTTGCTTACTGAGACTTCGCTGTCCACCAGAAGAGGAAGAGAGATGAGCCAGGAATAGCACACACCTAACAGTCAGATGACAGGAAAAGTGTCAAAGTTAATATGCTACAGCTGTCAGCCTAATGCTATGTAAGGATGCAATTATTTGGCTCGTAAAAGTATACAGATGTCTCCAGAGGCACTCACTAACTGTGGAGGAGAGAGTATTTCAGTGGAGACTTGAACTCTGGTACTATGTGCCACTATACTGCACAAAAGTCACTTGAACAGGACAGAAAGTACTCTCATTGTCTGCACAGAAGACAACTCAGCTTAGAAGAACTTTGAGAGGATCTAACTTGAAATTTCAGAGGTGCTCCTAAAGGAGGCCATGAACCTGCCTGTTGCCAGTTCCTGTATGGATACCACAGCACCTGTAGAACAGCAGCAAGCACACCCTCACACTCAGTACCAGAGAAGCAGGGACTAGACTCAGGGTGACATGTCAGAAAGTACAGAGGTACAGCCCCTGTCACTCTGCCTTCTAAGCCAGGGCGACAGCGTTGAACAGATGGTAGGCAGAGAACAGTAAAATCCCTGGTGCAAACTAGTCTGAAAAGGAGGCAATTACAGAAAGCAGTGAGGAGGAGTGGGCAGGCCCCATAGCCACCCATGGATTTGGGAAAGGGTGCAAGTTTCATTGACTGTGGAAAGAGTGATAGGGTATATAACATTACTGCTTTCGGTTAATCCATGGACATCTGTGTGTGCCTTTCTGATGGCTCCATCCTCTCGAGCCCTGGCATTGTCAGAGGAGATGTGATGAAGCAGTCCTAAGGAGACGGTGTTAGACATATTGGGGGAAAGGCAGGGCAGGCTTTGTGTGATTGGCCAGCATCCACCTTTGAGCAGTAGCAGGAGATAAGGAGGTGGTATTCATGAGAAGGGGATGGGTGGGAAGTGAGATAAAGAAGAGCCAAAGCTCTGGGTCAGAGCCAGTAGGACCCCACTGTCCTCAGGTGGCTGACAAGCAGGACACTGTGTCAAGCCAAGACATGAATCCCTTAGAGGGGAACACTGAAAATGCTCAGGTTCAGATCTTCTAAGCTGGTGGCATGGACTTAAATGCAAACCCTGACTGGATGGTGGGCATCCTGATTGACCCAATCTAAGAACAGCATGGAGAGAAACAACTATTGACAAGAGAGGCCTCTCAGGAGCTCAAGGAGGTGACTAGGAAGCCCACCTAATAGGGTAGATGTTAGGCAGAAGATGCCCCTGTGAGAAGCTGCGTTTATTGATGTCAGTAGACGCTTGGAGAGGCTTGTGGGACATGGGAAGAGATTGATACAAGGTTCTATGTTTTAATCCCCAAATAGTTCCCAATTGTCATTCTCTTTGGCCTTTTCAAAGTCTTTACAAGTAGAAGAGTGCTCCACTGTTGACTTCAAATTCCTCTGTCTTCTTCCTATTGTACATTTTCTGGATCTGGGGAAAATACATACCAAGCTATACAGGTGGCTATCATGACTTCTTCTAATTTAGGAAATTACTTTCTTAGGAGCTTCCTAGGATCTCTGTTAAACTTGCATCTGAACGCCCTTATTCGTAAGTCTGTTGCATTGTGCCTTATAGACCAATTGAACCCATAAGAAGTACTGAGCATTAAAATTCAACAACAGTGTGGTTTGGAATCACAGTCTGCTTATTTTGAGTTCAGTTGTAATTATTTTTCTGAGTACCTAATAGCATTTCAATTTTAATTTTGTTTTTGCAACTTTAAGGGGAAAACAACTGACAGTTTAAATTACTAGGGAATTGTTCACCGAGTTCTCAGAGAAATTAAAGAACACAGGACAGCCCGATGATTAGTTGGTTCAGAGCCAAAGCCCCAGTGGAATCGTGCATTTTCCTTTAAAAGCATCTTTGTTTTTAAAGAGAGTTTTCCATGATTGGAGTCTATTTTGTGGCTTTACAGAAATCTTTCATTTTGCCGAGATGTACTAATGAGTTGTAGCCAAAGGAGTCCCCAGGGCCCTGTTCACATGCTACAGTGTAGATTCTACGTGATTTTGAGCAATATGTCGTCCCATATGCCTTTTGAGTTGTCAGATGTAGCCACAGGCATTGACGTGTTGGACCATTGCATCAGAAAGCAAGAGCATCATGAACGTACTACGTTTTGTTGATGAAGTGATTATGGGAAAAGTTCACCCACTTAAAAGCAGCATGTGCTGTGTATGATGCATAACCTTTGACCCCAGAGCTGACTCTCAAGGAGAGAGCTCAATGGATCCATGTGTTCTTGAGCCTCTTCATAGCATCTTCTTGACCAGATGGATGGTGTAAACATCCCTGCATCACTCGGTGCTCCTGCCTGGTGGGCTGACTTGCTTGTTTTAATGAGAATATGCTACACCCTATAAGAGAGATAGCTGATTGCAGAGCTGACAGTAGCATTGTTCCCCTGTCCCCATCTGGATGGGTTCTGGATGAACTTATCCAACCTGGGAACTCTAAAGAGGAGCTTCCACCCTGCTTAGGAAGCATCTTGAGGCGGAAGCTCTGAGGTCCTTTTAGGAATGTTTAAGCACCATTATCTGAATTACATCTGATGATCCTTCCTAAACACATCTGAATGTTTCATTACCCCCAGGAGCGCGGTGCAGCTTCCTGTCTCCATTACCAGAAATATCTTAAAGTAAATGGGAAAAGACTGTGCATGAAATATTAACAAGATCTCATTAATGAGCGTGCATTCAAATCAAAGAAAGCTTTTGGGGGCTTGGCTTCTTTTTTTTTGTTTGATTATTTGCTTTACCCAATTTTAAATCATATGTGAAGTTGCCTGTTTCGGAATTTGCTCTTAAACTGATGATTTACGTGACAGATAAGCATTAAGCCCACTAGTGTGTCTGCGTTTATTGGCTGTTAGAATTCAGGACCTTGAAGGAGAGAAGAATTACAGCTTGACAATACCAGCTCTTAGGAGAGGTGAATTTCCATTACAGCAGTGCTGAACTAACTCTTCTCAGAAACTGTGCTCTGAAGCTCCTAAATTTTGCAGTGAGAAAAAGTGAACAGCTTATGAAGTTGTAAAGTGATCTGGGGGCAAAAAAGTAAAGATTAAGTTAATAAAATTTAAATAAAGATTCAGTTGTGAAGCACATATCCCATACTCACACGAGCAGATCCTCATGTATTTAAGCCGTGAACGGCCTTGCTCAGAGCAAATGTCTTAGTGTATGTCTCGGGGCTCCAGTGTAAGGAGATGGCCTGAGATTGGGTCCTCCCATTCTAATGGTAGTGTGCAGAGAGGGCTTGAGGGTCATGTGACCCCAACAGGCCATGATTAGAATGATAGAGGCCATGAGCCAGTAGGACCTGAGCCACCCTGGATGAAAGAGTCAGGGTGGATCTGCCTCGAAACCCCCAGAGCTCCAGCCACGTTCTCCCTCCAGAACCACAAGAGCACAGACCTCTCTTCTACGGCCACCCACACTGTATTTACAGGTTCCAGCAGCAGCCTGAGGTAGACAATACAAACATTCATTGTTTCCTGGCAGTTTACATACAAGAAAAGTGAAACACATTGTTTCAGGGTTTCTTCCCAATCGATTTATCTCAAGCTAACCCCTATATTTCTCGACCTCTTTACCTCCCGTGCTTTTTCCTCACCTGGACGTCCCATGTCCTCTGTCCTAGATCTGGGCATCTCTCTGAACATCATGTTCCTGACCTAATCTATGCTACTTTCAACTCACCTTACCGTCATCGTGATGCCTGACACTAGCAGTGACCACATCCTTGTGTGTAAACAGCACCGTGTCAGTTTCTAAGTAGGCCTTTGGTGAGGGCAGATGATTCATCTCGATTGTACAGTTATGGGAGAGGTTGATAGAACTTTAGCTACAGAAGAACAGAAACTGGGTGGCTTCATCCCTCTGCAATGTAATGGAATACAGAAGTTCAAACACTAGCATCTGCAGGTTGCTCCTGGCCTCTCTGCTAACAGGATATAGTCAGTCCCTGAGTTATGAAAGCATTCTTCCCAACTCTGCCGTTCGTGTCTCATGGGTCATTTCCTCTTCCCATAAGGATTCAGGGATAATGTAATATGTCCCCCCTCTGAGTCTAAGAAATTACACACTGTTTAAAACAGCATTGCAAATAATGGTCTATAATGTTGGGTGAACATGATTTTGGGAGAGACCATCCACACAGGAGTTTCTGGTGGGTGGTGATCACTCATTTCACATGGCCCCATGTCTTCATCTCCCTCCATCTACTGGGTCAACACACACAGTGCTTTATCATCTGCGCCTTGCAGAATCCATACATATAGAGGAAAGAAAAAAGGCATTGCTTTAACCAAGCAAGCTTGAGTTTCATTCCATAGCTACATGACAGTGAAGACAAGGATCCTCAGTTGCACACCCACAAAATTTAAAGCTGAGGAATGTATCACTATGAATCTCATGGTTTCTTCTGGGATTAAGGAGTAGGCTGGCAGTACATGCAGGCATGATTATTTTTACATATTTCCTTAAATACATCTATCATAGCCCCTCCACAGTTGTCTAAGGCCTGCTATATGTACTGGCCACAAGGTTAATCAAAAATTTGAATAGACAGAGAGATCAGTCAGTTTACTGTTTTGTCTAAAATATTGGTAGGCCAATGGACTTACTTAAGTGTTAAAATATCCCTTTTTTGTTTGCCAGAACTTGTACATTCTTACATCTCATAAGTGTGTGTGTGTGTTTGTGTGTGTGTGTTTTTGTGTGTGTGTGTGTGTGTCTGTGTGTGTGTGTGTTAGAACGCAGAGCCAGGCTTAGTAGCACGTGTTTGAATTCTTGCCTTTTTCCTAACACAAGTTGATCATCATTGAGACAGCTGTAACCACACTGGTTGTAGTACGATCTCTTACCGCTTTCCCACCACACTTTATAGACTTCCCTGAAAGATAAGTGGAGACAATTCAGTGATTTCTCTATCTATGGAAGCCATAAAAACTTTCTCGCAGAAAGAGAGAGCATGCAGATGACAGCCTTAACTTATGCTAATGTGACATTCTCTTTCTCCTGGGCTAGACCTGTCCCGTGTGGCGAGTAGCTACACCTTGATTAAAAAGAATTCTGCAAAACTATTAGATCCTTTAGCATTTGGGTTTATGATTAACAGTGTGAACCCACAGGTGTTTGGGATTTTACTGTACATTCAGTGATATCCTTTCAATATTATTTCCCTCAAGAAAATTAAAACCTTGCAATCTGTGTACACACTCTGCATTGTAATTTTACGATGAGATAAAAATTTATAGTCCCCTACTACAGTGTACTTATGGTCTTTAAAGCATGCATCAGGATTCTTCCTCAACCCCCTACACAACATTCATAAACAAGAGTTGTCATCCCAGACACATAAGCCTGGATCTGGTACTATTTGTTGTGATTTTCCAGGCAGTCGCCAGAATTTGTTAGTAGCACATTGCTGAAGGACAGGGAGTGAGGAGAAGCTGTTATTGATTCAGGGGCTATCTGTAAAATACCTGAATGCTTTTCTTCTCCTCACAAAGGACGTGTTCCCTCACTGAATACGCTTGAGTCTGAAAATTACCCCTTGTTTAGAATTAGGCTGCCACCCAGATCTTCTCACAGAGGAAAATCTTTACTCCACTGATTCTAGTATGTTCTAGGTGGGATACTGACTAAAATCAACCTCTGTACTCTTGACCTATTGACATGGGTAGTTCATGGGGACACTTTCAGTCTCTTTAGCCTTGCAGGTGTGCCTGTGCCCAGAGTGACATTTATAGCTTGTGCCCTGGGCCTTGTCTCTGAAGATTTGCAGGAGACACTGTGTACCCAGGAAAACTCTGGAAGTGAATCTGTAAATCCGATGACAGAGGAGAGAGACAAATCAATGGTGACTACTGCTTTCTTTTCCCTCCTCACTTTCCCCCAGGCAGAAATCCCAGACACAACAATCAACTCTGTCTGGTCTCAGCAAAACTGATGCTATTAAAGGTTATTTGATGAAAACATTTTGACCCATGTGGAAAGAGCTTAATTTATGATCTACATGTCTTCTCTTTTTGGTCCGATGTTTTTAAAAAATAAACATTGAGATAGCAGGTCTCAATGGGACCCTGCTATCTTCTTCCTACGTCAAAGTTTCCTTTGAAGGTTGTCCTTGGAGATGTGGTGGTGAACTGTCATGGGAGATACCTCTCTCCCTCCCCCTCCCCCTCCCCCTCTACTCCCCTTCTACTCCCCCTCTCCCTTTCCCTTCCTCCCTCTCTCTCTCCCTTCCTCCCTCTCTCTCCCTTCCTCCCTCTCTCTTCCTTCCTCCCTCTCTCTCCCTTCCTCTCTTTCTCTCTTCTTCCGTCCCCTCTCCCTCCTCCTTCTTCCTCTCCCTTCCTCCCTCTCTCCATCCCTCCACCTCTCTCTCTCTCTCTCTCTCTCTCTCTATGCCTCACCACTGGGTAGGAAAAGTCCAGGGATCCTTGGCCTCTTTAAGTTCAGCGTGTCCTCTTACTTTTCAGGGCAGATAAAAAGTTGTAAATATGAAGCTTTGAATCTCCTAAATTATTGACACTTTCCTGTCAATACCTTTTCCTTTAAAGGAACAAATGAACTGTTCTCATTCACCTCAGCTTCGTCAAGTTTACCATCCAGATATCTTGGCACTGAGATGATGACTCTTCACATTACCCAGTGTTCGTTGTGCCCGTCATGAATTAGAACCAAAAGGAAATGCTAAAAAACAAAAGGAAATACTGAATACTAAATACTAAATCACTTCTTGGAAAAATAATAAAGCCTGCCATTTTTGTTACTTTTCTCACTGCTGTGACAAAACGGCTGACAAGAAGCAACTTCAGGGAGGAGGGGATGATGTAAGCTCATTAACTAAGGGTGTCGCCGCTCATCCTCAGGAAGGTGGGATAGCATCTGCACTTTGCAGGCATGGGAGCTGGCTTACATCCATCCAGGTGAATCAAGAAGTACAGAAAACATAAAATGGGAGCAGATAAAATACCCTAAGCCCTGTCTATATGTGAATATCCCTCCCCCACCACACATACCTCCTCTCCAAACTGTGCTATCAGCTGGGCACACGTGTTCTGAAAGAAGAGCATTCACAGATGCCTTATATGCAAAGTCCAGTGCCCTGCTTATAATTTTGGTGATAAACAGAACAAACTCAGCGGTCCACAAGGGGTCAAGGTCCTTGAGACAGACTGAGCGGAAAGCTGCAGCCATGCATGAAAAGTAGCCAGACATATTTGCATTTCCTGAAAATGATCATTTATTTATTTTGCTAAACCAGTCTTCACATATATTCTGGTGTGATATATTGAATTCACAAGTATGTCTGCAAAGTTCTGCATTTTTATCATCTGTTAATCCTAACCACTTCTCTGAGGATATTTTGCATCTTGTAAATAACAGGATGCAGGAAGGGAGTAGGGACGTGAAGGATGTGCAGATTTACTTCTGTGCCATAAATATTGATGATCTTCTGAGTGCCAAGCTGGTGGGCACTTATAACTCAGTGTCCTGGGAAGATGACTACCCGATACATGATCCAGCTGCCTCTCTCGGGAGCTTCAGATCTTCACAGGGCTCCCTGCCACCTTCTAAGTACTCAGTGTCTGTCATCTTATTCTAAAAACAAAATCAATTCAAAAGGATAATTTCCATGTTTATACCTCTTTTAACTTTTAGCAAAACAAGAAACCTAACCTAAGGGTATACTGAATATCTCTCTCCCAAAATGCTTGAGATCAAAGCATTTCCTGTTTCATATGTTTCAGATTTTCAAATTTCTCGTAGAATTTACTAGTTGAGAGACCGTAATATCAAAATTCAAAATCTGAAATGTTTTAACTTTTCTTAATTCCTGAAATTTTCATACAATGTATTTTGATCAAGTTCACTCCTACTCATCCAGCTTTATGTTCTCTCTCTCTCTCTCTCTCTCTCTCTCTCTCTCTCTCTCTCACACACACACACACACACACACACACATATATATATATATATTCCATATCCAATAGAGTCTTGTTTGTGTTAGCTAACTATTTCTAGCTTCAGGGCCTACTCTGGAGTGTGGTGGACATATTGGAGATCAATAGCATTGAGGAAAACTGATTCTTGTTCCCTTGGCATCCATCAAATGTCAATTGCCCCTCAATTAGGTGCCGTTGTGAGCCACAGGTAAGGCATCTATGAAGGCCTTACAAGAGTCTGCCCCCAATGAGGGAATCTCGTGAGAGAACTTCCATTCTCCATGTTGGGACTCTGGACTGAGCTAACACAGGTCTTACACGAGCGGTCACAAGTGCTATGAGTTTATAAGTCGAACTTCCCCGTCAAAACCCGAAAGCACTGCTTCCTGGCATCATCTCCCAACTCTGGCTCTTGTAATTTTTTCTGTTTCTCTCTTACCAGAAGATCCCTGACCCCTGAAGTGAAGGATATGACGTAGATGTCCTTTTAGGGCTGTATGTTATCAAGACTCACTCTCTCTCTCTCTCTCTCTCTCTCTCTCTCTCTCTCTCTCTCTTTCTCTCTCTTCGTATTCATATTGACCGGTTGTGAGTTTTTGCGTTAATTGCCATCTACAACAAAAAAAAGTTCATCTGATGAGGCCTGAGCGATACACTCACTTATGGCTATAGCATTATGTCATTATGAGTCATTTAAATACTATTTCCATTTACCAGAATAACAGTGGTAGGATTTCCCCTAGAGCCCACGACCTATCTAGTCTCAGGTTCTTGCCCTGACTAACAGTGCCAGGTATAAGCTCCGTCCTGTGGAATAGTCCTTACACATAATCAGAAAATGGTTAGTTACTCCCATAATGTTGGCGCCACCATTACGCCAGTGGCCATATCTTTCCAGGCAACAATGGAGCCCTTCATTATTGTAGCTCACGGAATCCTCGGCGGCTGGTTGAGATTGGTGAATCCCCTTCTCCCCCAGAAGCATGCAAAGCACCTTCCAGCACTCTGAAGGCTAACCATTAGAGATAACACTTCAAGGTGAATAGCAGCCTGTCTTCTTCGTGTTCTGTGACTCAATCACATGGTGTCTTCAGAAAGAGGGTCTTACTGTCAACTTCTCGAGGGTAACTAAGAAAGATGGAAACAGCCTGTGACCTGTTGGACCCTGTTGAACCCCAGTCTAAAAAGTTCCAAAAGGTGTAAGCCATTCTTGGCACTGAGCTTCTGAGTTTGGATAAGAATGACCACCTTGGGGACCATAATTTTTCCATAAAGGAATAAAAGACTGTTGTTCTTCAAAGTCATATCAATTACCTGCTTTGCTTCTCTGTTAACAACTGATCCTAACATTAAATGAGGCAATCTTGGTTCACTCGTTAGGAGCAGACGTAAGCTGTTGGCTCTTATAGATGCCTTACCTATGGCTCGCAAGCTGGCCTTCTATAATCTGTCTCAAAGTTTATCTTCCCCGAATATAAAGTAGCCTATGCTTTTCAGTCTATGGCAGATGTTCCAGATGGCCTTAGAGTTCTTGTTCTCCATGGCATGGTGTGTGTTGTCAGGATTTAATTTTATTTTATTGCTGGCACAATTCAGAAAGTGTAGGCCTTCCCTGTGACTGGATAAAAATGTGGGCACCTCCACTCTATTTTGGCTTTCACTCACAGATCCAAGTTTAATTTGTCATAATCAAATGGCAAACGTCCATGAAAGCTGAGGTGCTCAAAGCACTTAAGTACAGTAGTGCTTGTGACCATTCTGTGCAGCTAGTCCTCTTGATTTCCCTGACACGCTCCCTTTCCTGTAGGTTGTCTTCTGCAGTCACAGTGGGGCTCCAGCACACAAACCTTCATCCAGCCCAGATTAACTTGTCTTTCTGTATGGTTAGCTCTCCAATGGTCAAAGGTTGACTCCAGGCAGCTGCTACTGTATATAGTGCCGCAGTAAGCATGAGAATATAGGAATCTTTTTGGCATAATGCTTTTATTCCATTTAGATATATACACATAGCAATGGAATGGACATATCATAGGGCGGTTCTACTTTTTACTTTTGAAGGGACTCTCCATCTTGACTTCATACTGCTTGTCCTAATTTATATTCCCACCAGAAGGGAGAGAAGGGCCTGCCTCAGCTTCTTGATGATTTTTGAGTTGATCTGCCTGGGGTGAGGTAATATCACTGCTGTGGTCTGACTCGAATGTATCCAGTGTGAATAAGATTGAGCTATTTCATATTTCCATTAACTACAGCTTTTCTTCCATGACATTAAAGGAGTGATAACTCTGTAATACATTGGGTGCAAAATTAGATCATTATGTTGGGAGTAATAAGGATATAACCATAAACACACACACACACACACACACACACACACACACACATATATATATATATATATATATATATATATATATATATATATACATGTATGTATATGTGTGTGCGCATATGTATACGTGTACATATACATATACGTATATGTGTATATATATATATATATTAAATACAGAACAGACAGACTTGTACACATACAAAAATGGACTGTGACAGCCATGCATGTCAGTCTTCCAAGGTGGCATGTTCTTACACACCTAAGCTATCACTGCAGGGGGGCTTCATAGAGGCACTTTTGACTTTTGGCATTTTAACCACATGGAAATGTCACTCTCCAGCTCAGGAACGTTGCATAATAATGTAATTATCAACTTGCTTGGCCTAAACACGTTGACTTACAAAGCAGAGTAGGAAGGCTCTAAGACAAATGATCAGCATTTAGCCTGGTGTCCGCGTGCACACCTGTTATGAGGCAGCTCACCAATGGGGAGACCGTAACAGGGAAGGGAAATGAAGAGAGATGATGTCTGAGAAGGGACTCTGTACATGGAAACCCAGGACTCCCCTAGAAGCCAGTGTGGTGCTGTCAGTGTCCAGAGGAACCCATCCTAGCCCGGAGTGTGACCAGAGTTGAGGATATACATGGTAGTTAAATGCAGTGCCTGCAGCTCGTGGCCCCTAGCCAGTTCTTCTTTCATCCTTTTGTTTAGACCTCTCTGCCTATATGATTAGATTCAGGGAATGGCCAGGATACCCCGCCCTGTAGTCTTTCAGAGATGAATCAATCTATTGGCCTTCCTGCACCCCGCTTTCCTTTATACCTTCAAGATGCCTAACATGTTATACTCGAGCACTCGATTGTCCTGGCTGCATTCTTGGCTTTGCTTTTCTGTGAGCTACACAGCTGCTACAAAGAGTTAAAGTGTTGGCACCAAGACCAGCAAAGACAAAAAAGCCTTGGGAACTGTCAAATTAGGGCACAGTACAAACTTAAAAGAAAATGTATTAAAATTTCTAAGAGAAGGACATGATTTGGGGGATTTGGTTGTATAAGAAATGCCAATAACCTGAGATGGTTAAGAGATTCACCAGGACAGAGAGCAGCTGCCACCCAGATGTCAAGGAGATATGGGAAGAAAAGACACCATGCACCTTGGGCGTTTGGAGCAGATGCTGGAAGTTGGAGCCATGGCCCCTATGACCATGTGTTCAAGCAGCAGGTTCTGCTTGGCTGGAGAGGAAGGCGCTGATCAGAGCTTCTCTGACCCCCTTCTCTTCCCATCCTAACCCAGATACTGGCTTCAGGCAGCACTTCTACATGACTACCAGGACATCTCTAGGATGTCCACTGTCTAGAACTGAGTTGACCAGTGACTTACTGGAGGCAAACATCCACATAAGAGGACAAGATGATGTCCTGGCAAAGCAAGGGGAACATGTGCAGAAGCCCAGCTCTTGAGAAGGCAAAATAGCAAAACCAATGACAAAGAGATCAAGAGAAATCAATTAAAGACTGGCAATCTCTAGAAGAAGGAGCTGGGGTGATATCAAGTTTGGCCACTCGAAGTTTCCGAAATTTTATAAATGTGTCCTTTACAAGAGCAATCAGTTTAATGGGACTTAAAACAAATTTTATTTTTAATTCAGATAATTTCAGTCCAGGTACATTTTTGATATTATTTTTTTAAGAGTTTCACATTATAGCCCCCAAGTCCGGTCTAGAACTCACTACACAACCAAGGTTGGTCTGGAACTGACAATGTAGTCAAAGTTGGCTTTGAACTCATAACAATCCCACTGCCCAGCCTTTTGAGTGCTGGATTACAAATGTAAGCCACCACACTCAGATGGTGGCTTTATTTTAATAGACTTTGCTCTCTCAGCCACACTAAAGACAAATTGAAAAAATCTCAGTATGTGAGGTCCACTCATGCCCACTTACCATATCCACAGAAGGCCTCCTCTCATTCCTTGCAACCAGTGAGTTTATCAGTGGTCTGTGCTAACAAAATCATCACACTTTGCTGTCAATAACGGCTGGACAGAGGAGAAACGGAGGCATGGGGATGAGGAAACTCACTCCCGACTAGTGTTCAGAGTGGCTATGGCTTAACCTTGGAGACTAGCATGGGAATCCGCCCTTCCTAAGGTTCACTTGGACTTCATCACACGCTCACTCGCGGCTTTCAGAATGCTCTCCCGCCCTGCATCTCTTGACTTTGCGTCAGAACTGACTAGCGAGGACGTGGCAAGTGTGTGTTTTTGGCTTGCCTCCCAGAAGTGGTGACTGGGGAGTTTGGGTGAGATCTGAAAGATTTGCCTTCACATGAATAATTTTAAATGAAGACTTTGGCTGATAGAAATCTGGAAGCCCTATCTTCAGAAACGCTGACTATACCAGCCCCAGAGTTGGCAGTTAGGTTGGGCTGTATACTCCGCCCTCGTCTTTGCACCACCCCTCTCTCCCATTGGTCCCATGTAGGAAGAAGAGGCTTCCAGTACTGGTTGGCCCCTGCCTGAACTTCTTCACCCAATCAAGGCAGCCAGCTGCTCTTAAGTTCAGTTCTGGGAACTCTGTGTGAGGAGAGGGAGCTATGGCTAAGGCTTTGTCTTGTCTTACATTCCTGTTTCCTTGGTGACGCGCCAAGCTCAAGCTTGACAGCCTTCGCTTAAGAGAAAAGCGCATGTGTGCGCCTCAGTCTTCCGTGACTTATTTTCATTGTGGATCCAGGACACCAGGCAACTTGATGAGCTATGATTCACAGCCATGGGGAGACTCCCGTACCTCCCTGTTACAGTGTATGGCTCGTATAACTTACCTCTTAATTGTATTTACTGTAGTATACCAGGAGTATTGTAGGGAGTACATCCAACAAAGCAGCCCCCCTGCCACGCTAGTGCGCTACCCAACGCTCCCCGGCCGGGGGGCCGGCCGCCGAGGACGGCACTATCACAGCAGGGTTTAGCGACTGTTGCTTGCAGCAGAAGCAGAATGCTAAGTTTTCTTTTGAGTAATTTTATTGAGCAGAATCATTCCAAAGAGAATTTTTGAATACATGACGATTTCTTTAAAGATTTTTTTTTCGTACTGGGCTGTGTGCATATAAATTTCTCTATTACATGCACGAGGGGTGCTGCTACTCACAGCATGAAGCTTGTCTTTCAGGGTCTAGAAGGGAGAAATAAGGAAGGCTCAAGGACCCATTATAGGAGGTCATGGAGGGAAATGAAGGAATTAACCCGGCCTCCCTCTTCTGCTTTTCACACCTCTCTCCTTTATCTACCAAATAATAAACCAGAGGAACAGAGCCCTGGGCAGAGCAGCTCCCTTAATGGCCCAGGAAAGCCTTCTGCCTAAAACCTGTTCTCTACTGCCCCAGGTGGATGCTGCCACCATGAAAACAAATGGTTTTCTGTTCCCCTGACAACCAGTCGCTAAGCTATGGGTGGTTTCTATGATAGATTTTTTACCTGCATAGAAACCTGTCCACTTCACTAGGCTTTGAGGTTGCCTGCTTTTTATACTGTCTGAAACCCAGTGGCCTGATGCCCCACAGGCTCCCTAGTCTTCAAGGCCTCAATACCCTCTTAGTCCCCCCTAGTTCACTGCAGCTTCATTTTGTGTCTTTTTCATGTGAATCTGTTGCCTTGGGCTGATGGCGGTTTTTGTCAGTAGCATTGCTCTTGGTGAGACACAATGTCTGATGCCTTCCAGGGAGGTTTGTTCTGTTTAGATACAATTCTATCACAATGTTGTAAATGGTTTTAGCTGATACAATTTAAGGGTCGTGTGAGTCTTCTGTTGGGCAGGCGCCTTAGGGTAACACTTGAATGGGAGTCAAGAGAAGGGCAAACAGGAGCAATGACTTTTCACATTGAAGAGGTTCGCAGAGAACTAGGATGGTGTTTCTGTGTGTATGTTCTGAGGCCGCGCCTGCCTCTCTCCTTGGAAGTCTCAGAGGAAGACAGGACTCAGAAGGCAAAGTGGAAGGATCAGCTCACCCTTCTCAATGACTGTGAGAACAACTGTATAGCAAGAAGCAACCGAGGGGAGAAGCAGCAGCAGCCAGCAGGGTGCAAGCAGGGTTTATAGGACAGTCAGGTCACCTAAAACACAGATCACATGACCTGGAGAAACTGCATCAGTGTAGACCATGTGCTGGATGGACCCCAGGCCCAAAGCTCAAGGAATCCTTTTTGAGAAAGAGCCAAGACCATGGAGATAGGTGGGTGGGGAGATGGGAAGAGGTGAAGGGAGGGAAACGTTATCAAAATATATTATATGAAAATATTTTTAAACAAAAAAAAGTAAATGAAGAATGAAAATCAGTCCGGAGCAAGAACATGACAGCCAGGAAGAAAGCTGAGCAGTTCAGAGCACTTGCTGATCCCCCAGAGGATCTGAGTTTGGTAGCCCAGCACCCACGTGAGGTGACTCACAACAGTCTGTAACCAGGTCCAGAGCATCCATCCAACGCCTCTGTGAGTACCTGCCCTCACATGCAGAGACACACACACACCTACACATAATTAAAAAATAATCAAAACAAATCTCTTTCTTAAAAAAAAAAGACCAGTTCTTTGAATACACGGATAAAATGAAAAAAAAATCTAGTAAGGTTGACCAAAAAATAAAAATGATATAAACAACCAATATCAAGAAAAAAGATGGAAAGTATCTCTGTGACCCTGCCAGCATTTAGAAGATCAGAAGGGATAGGAATAACCCCACATGAAGGGATGGTTAGGCTAACATGGACTGATTCCTAAGAAAACTCGGCTACCTCACCTCACCCCAGTGAAGGAGATCGTCCAAACAGGCCAGTCAAGGAAAGAACTTGAAAATGCAAAATTCCCAAAAAAGAAATCTCCTTCTTCCAGATGGCTTAACTGGAGAATTCTACCAAATGTTTAAAAGAAAATTAGTAACAACTTCATGCAGTCTGATCCAGAAAATAGAATGCTTTCTGATTTGTTTTACAAAGCTAGCATCGCCCTGCTCCCCAAATCAGAAAAAGCTAGAACACAATGTGCACACACACACACACACACACACCAAAAATCAGTCCTTCAAGAACAAAACTGGATAGACACTCAAAAAATATAGCAGATTGGATTCACATATGTAAATATGTAACATGTAATAATATAATAGTATAGTAATGTATGTTATTACCATGGTTAACCAAATGCTTTCAAAAAATGTAAAATATTTGAAAATTATTCAAGATAATCCAGAATATTAATAAACTAAAGGAAAAAATTATGTCATTTATTAACAGATGCAGGAAAAACATTTGATAAAATTCAACATACATCCACAACAAGCATTCTAAGACAGCTGTGGAGGAGATGGTGTTGCCCCAAGAAAGAGCACCCACAGCAAGCTATAGCTAATATCATGTGTAATCATATGTATTCCTAAGAAAGGCAGCTCATCCCAAGGAAGAGCACCCGTAGCAGCCTATTGCTCTGCATAACCGTGGAAACCAGATGTTTTACTCTTAAGGTCAAGAGTTTGGCAAAGATGCTGACTGCTGTCAATCTGGGCCACCTGGCTGCCATCACTCTGGGCCACACAGCATTGTAGGTTCTAGTGAATCTAATGAGGATAGGAAGGAAATAAAAGCCTGACAGATTGGAAGAAAAAAACTTCTCTGCTTCTACATGACATAAATGTCAGTGTACAAAACCACAAGGAATCCATTCAACAGGAAGACAGCCATAGCAGAAATAAAGGTTTCAGTCAGGACATCATAAAGCATAGCAACCATAAAGAAGAGTTTACGACGTTGAGAGGGCGCGTAAGGTGGACAGGGGAAGAGTTGACGGAGGAAAGGGATGGGTGGAAACGATACAAATACCTTACCCGTGTGTGAAATCCTCAAAAAACTAAAAATTTAAGAAAGATCCAGGAAAAAATCATAAAAATGTGCTGTGTTTTAATGTCAGTAATGAACACTGAAATTAAGCATGATAATGTTCATAAGCACTCAAAAACAACACCGGATGCTCAGGTCTAGTGTAAGTAAGTCTTATTAAACATACATAGAACGTCTGCATTGATAACACAAATGAGGTAGAAGAAGCCAACAGTCCAAGCAGGAGAATCAGACCATCCTCACGGAGAGGAGACAGCACAGTGAGTTCTCAGCATAGGAATAACCAGTGTAGTCTGTCCTCCCAAATGAACGTCATGGATTTCCTACCAAAATTTCAGTGTGCGTGTGTGCATGTACATGTGCATATGTGTGTATGAATGTGAGCGTGTGCATGTATGTATGTGTGCATATCTGTGCATGCATGTGTGCTTGTGTGTATGTATGATGATGATGGAGCATGCTATACATGAATGCATACGTGTGTGTGTGATGGTGCATACTGTGTATACGTACGTGCCTGTATGTGTACATGTGTGCACATGTGTGTGTGTGGATGTGTATGCATGTGTGTTTGTGTGTGCATCTGTATGTGCATACATGTGTGTGTGCTTGCGAGGGTGTATGACCATGATGGAGCATGGTGTGCATGCATACAGGCATGTATGTGTGTGCGCATGTGTATGTGCATGTGTGTGTATGTTTGCTTGTATGTGTGTAAGTATGATGGAACAGAGGATACTGTGTGTGTGCACGCGCGCGTGTGCATGCATGCATGTGTGTGTGTGTGTGATGGAACATGCCTGTACTGATTCCAGTACTGAGGAGGGTGAAGCAGGAGGAACATGAGTTAGGGAAACCTAGTATCAAAACAAATATTTTTGTAGTTGCAGAAGCATAGTCCATCTTATTGTAAAATGTACATGGGAAGATCCAGCCACTAACATAACTACAATGATGTCTGTAGAATACAGTGGGAAGGGTCACCTGACTATATCACATGACATCTCAAAGCTTGTATTCAAGAGAGCAGCAGAAGGCAATGGACTCCACTGAACAAAGAATCCAAACGTAGTCGTACAAATGGACCGAGCCATTGGAGGGGGTTTATCAAAGAAATTCTAAACATGCAGTTCCCATGCTGGTGTGAATAGACTGTAGTCTCACTTCACTGGTCAGTTTCCCAGTTTGATTATATTTATAGGATCTTGCCATAGAAGGAAACTGGTCAGGGACACATAGAACTTTCCTGTATTATTTCTTACCGAATTGAATTATGGGATTTGAGGTATCTTAAATTTAAAATAGCAAGTTGTAATATTTAAAAGGCATAGCAAGATGCTATTCACGCCACAAAAACCCGCATTGACGGTTGCCTTGTATTTAGACTTTTGTTTTATTTTTGACAGTATTACCTTGTACAGCGGGCTCTATAATCACGGTCACCTCTGTTACCCTTTGTAATCCTCCCCACTCCCCTCAGCCCCCTTCTCACAGTTGATCCCTGTCCCCAAGTCTCTCTCTTTCCCTTCCTTCCTTCTTCCTTCCTTTCTTATTCCTTCCTTCCTTTCTTTCTTTCCTTCTTTCTTTCTTTCTTTCTTCCTTTCTTTCTTTCTTTTTTTCTTCCTGCCTTTCTATCTTTCCTTCTTTTCTGTTCTTTTTAAATTTCAGGCCCCAATTTTCAGTCTCGCTGCTGTGACTATAAAGTCTGTGACTATAAAGACGATGCCATGAATTGAATTTGCAATACAGTAGAAAACTCATTAGGTGGAATTAATTGTCTTCATTCAGAAACCAAATTTGGGGTCTGGTTGTATTTTAGGTTTAAAGAATATTTTTAACATATATCTTGCGTGTCTGCATACATGCTCACAGGCCACACCTATGAGTATATTTTGTATGATCTTTGCAAAATACATAAAAATTGTAGCCAAAATGGCATGCTGCTGTGCTGCCTCCATGCAGGTAACTGCCTCCAACTTTGTTTTCCCACTAAAATATTTCATAGATGCCATATAATACCTGGATTCAGATTTGAGATTTGAAAAACTATTTGAATCCAAGTTTGGGAATCTGTGCCTGTCAATCCTAACTAACACTTTGGCCATTTGTATTACCATATTGGCTCTGGAAGTGTCCAGTGTTTATACTGAAATACCAATTCAAATCTTGTCAGTACTGGACTCAACCATTTCTTAGGAGTTGATTCAGAGGTTTTATAGTAGAGAGACTCTACAGAAGGTGACTTATCCCCGGGAAAAGGACTCAAAGGACTTCATAAATTTATTCCATACAGCATAAGTAGGTAAGCCCACCTACATTGTGATGCAATGTTTTGTGCAAAATTTCTTGCCATAAGAGGGAGGATCTCTACTAACTACTCTATGCTTCCTATAGATGCCAAGCCATCATTGAATGCTGGCATGTGTACGTGTGTGTGCATGCATGCGTGCGTACCTACATGCATGCGCACATGTGTGCATGTGTACGTGTATGCATGAATGCATGAAGTATATTTTTCTAGGGAATATATCAAGTTAGAATCTCCATCAGGGAAACTATGAACTTCAGTTTTAGTAGAGATCTTGAGCCCTAAACCTGGTTCTATAAACCAGGACATCAAGCATGAAAACTTCCCAGATCCCATGACCTCATAATGGCAAAACACTTACCTGTGTACTCTTTGGAGTGACCTTGCTGTTGTGTGGTATTCTCATTCACAATATAGCATAGCCTCTTGTCAGTTTCACTAAAGAGGCATCAAGTGTGCCCGATGGACAAGGCATTTGCTAGTTGCTGTGGGGAATGAGCTAATCAGCAAACAGACAGACCCTGCTTAGGCATAGTCTTACCGTGGAGGTTAGAAAGGCCCACATGATATACCCCAATGACAGGAACAGGAAAGAAAGTAAATGTGTTTGCAGAGAATCATTATAGTCTTGTTGTGTACGTGTGTGTGTGTGTGTGTGTGTGTGTGTGTGTGTGTGTGTGTGTGTTTCATTTGGAATAATTAGATTCTCATGCAGCAAATAGACTGGTATTATAGACTAGAACCATATAATAAAGATTCCTGCACACCAGTTTCCCAGTGGTTCTGTGTAAATAATATTCCCATCTAACAGTGGAGTTGCCGTGAATTCAGATGAGAATATAGAAGTCAGAAATTAAATTTTGGTCTTTTTCTTATTTGAGTCATAATTGTACTTTATACTATTAATAAGTAATACTATGAAGAAAGTATTTAAAAAAAGTAGGGACTGAAGAAACAAATGTGGGGCTGTAACCACTGTCAGACACCTGGGGCAATCCTAGCAGGGAGGCCATCTTGGTCATACCAAGGGCTCCACCATAATAGAGCGCAAACAATGGAACAGAGAGCTGTTTGGAGAGGAAGTAAGGGCCCAGAGACGTTTTTGTATGAGAATCTTAGCTTTTCCCTGAAAGTAAGAAATTCTTAGTCAGCCACCAAGAAGGAGTGGATCTAGAAATTGTTCTGGGAACTTGAAGACCAGGAGAAGTATTTTGACAGTTCCTTGGTATGTGTGCATTGATGTGAGGTCATTAGGAGATGTATCAGGAAACTCTTAGCAGACAGGGTTGTTCTGAAAACTCAGCATGAGATGCTGGGTGCAGAGGAACCCTGCTTATGGCAAGACTCGAAGAGTAGTACCCTGTCCCTGCCTTCACAGTCAGAAATGTGGAATTCCAGCACCAGCTGCTACTGTGTTCAGCCTGAGGTTAAAGCCCTCAAAGATACTGAGCAAAGCAACTTTCCAGAGCTCTGAAAGAGTTGAGAGTCTGAGGAAGAGATGGGGCAAGTTCAGAGACAGTGAGAAGATGCCATAGGCTATTAGGGATGAGGGCCGTATACTGCCAAATGAGTGCAGCAGGAGCACATAAAGCCAGGAAGAGGGGGTTGGAAGTGAAAAATGTGGATATAGTCTTCACAAAGACATCAGGGGTATCTGGAAGGGACCTTAGGGAATCTGGGAAGCAAGCCCAGTGCTATACCTGTTTCTCATAGATGTTGGAGTTTGTGCCAAGAGAAAGTGGCTCAGGTGCTGTTAATTTTCTTAAAATGGGTTGAAGAAGTCACAACCAATGTCCTGTGAGGCTGGTCAGATGCTACATCAGCACCGAAGACTTCCTGTCTAACTTTTTGGAAGATCTGCAGAGAAGTTTCCCATGCATTCCATCATGGACTTAGCAACACAGGATGGCGCCTACCACTATCTGAAAATTTAAAATCGGAACTTTAGGACATTAAAGGACTTATCAAAGTCCTTTACAACCAACCGGTTGTAAGGATGAAGTGACCTGACTTGCATGGTGCCACTAGGATGACCTCCCTGATACAGGAAACATAGGGAAGCCGGGTTCTTGCCCAGACTGGTTTAGCTCCTCACTGTGGAGTTACAGGCTGTGTGATCTTGTACCATGGCTGGGGGCTTGCACTGTGGGATGTTTAAAAATGTGCTCCACTGTGTCAAAAAAAAAAGTGTGTTCAGTTTCTGATGAGTCTCGATCAGGTCATGACCAGCCCTGCTGAGAAGGGTTTCTCTGAAGTAGAGGAAGCTACTGACGGTGAGCCCGTCTGTCTAAGGATCTGTCGCATGGACCTGACTTACACTGTACTGTAGTGTGCTGACACCTGTTCTGGAGTGGACAACTGGACAACCACCTTTACTCTTACATGTCACTCAGAAACCTGAGGTGCTTTCAGGGACCTTTAAAGACCCCCCAAATTCACACTTTTTCTTTAAAAAAAAAAACAAAACAGGATTTTTCACAGTCACCTTTTACCCTTAAGTAATGTTTTGCTATTTTTGTCTCGTTGCAGGTAATCTATGAAACCGGAGGAGCAGTTGAAAGAAATAAAGACTCTCTTTCACAGAACCTCCTATTTGTAATGAAAAGTAAGTTGATTTTTCCTCCCCACACTGACTTCATGATCTTGGGACAATATCCTGTAAAATGTGCTCTACCGCCCAAAGGGCAGTTGGAGCACCACTCCCTCCCAGCGTTCAGGAGAGCAAGGGGTGTGTTGCCACACTAAGTGTTGACTGCAGCCTAACTGGGAGTCCAGAGGAAACACAGTTTTGACTAAGCTTCTAGCAGACAGGCATGTAAAAGGCCTTTACTGCAGCAGTGTACGAGTACGGACGAGCTTGTCCCTGGAGACTAATGAAGATGAAATCAGCTTCTGAACTTATTTAGGCCACAGCACGGTGAGTTCCATCACTAAAGATGACTCCAGGGGCAAACCAGAGTGGTATTTTATTTTTATGAGCTTTCAGTTATGAAGTCTTAATGCCCCCTAAGTAGAAAGCTGATCAGTGTATATATGTATAAACACATGCATATAAATATACATATATAGTTATTATATATAGTTATTGGCTCCTATTTAGTAGATATTAATATTTTATACACACATAGCAACTATAATTCTATTCAATATGTAACACTATATTCTAACATAGATACCATAATCAGATATGTGTGGTTCTGTCTGTTCTAGTAATCATTTTCTTAATAGAGTCTCTGGTGATTCACGTTCCTCTGGTAGCCTCTTAAGGGAAAGGTTGAGGCAGAGCTATTTGTCTTTCCTGGAAAGACAATCCAGGCTTCGTGAAGTGGTCAGACGCTTTGAAGTGGAGGTCAGACATCTGCGTCACCACGGACTGAGGATGTCACTGTGCACGTCACAACCTCGTGGTCATGATGCATTGTTTACACAGGACCTCTCTGCCTGCCTCTCAGTCACACAGCTTTTGTGATTTCTCTTGGCTGAGACCCTGCAGGGGACCAGGAACAGGGGTGAAATCACAAAGAGCTGGAGACTGAAACCTGAGACTGGAACTCAGTCCTGCTCACCCTGAAGGGTACTGGCCTCTTCACTGAGGTTACTTAATCTTTCACTGTTTGGCTATTCTCTATGTGCACTCCCCGGCTGGTCTCTGTGTGAAGGTCTGAGAAGCAGAGGGTATCATAGACATTAGCACTTTGTTTTATTTTATTTTTTTTTTCTGGTAGTAGAACACATAGACTGTACATAGACTGAGAAAACAGTGTCTGGGGATGTTTTAATCTTGCTTGTCTTATCGAATGCCTGGATCTTAAAGCCTTTCCTGTGTTTGCACTTGTTAACAAGTTCATCTGATTTCAAGAAAACACGGGTGACTACTGGTTAGTCCTCGGCAGAAGGACTGAATTTACAATACGCTCTGGTGAACTTATGATTACTTATGATTCTTCTTATGTGAGGCAGTGGGTGCTTTCTGTGGAGGGCACAGAGGGTGTCTGGCATTGTGTCTCCTTACAGTTACTTAGCTCTGCCAGGACAACAGAACAGTCACTGTAGTCCATGCAAAGTCACAGCAGTGCTCCGTTAGCAGTAAGCACAGCCACCATAGGCGCATGCGTCTGCACTTGGCCTACAGAAGACTGTAGTTACTCACATACTTTGTCATACTGCTGTGATAGGATTGTGTGACTCTGCAGAACTTTATGGCACCATGGAAAGTAATTATGAAGGCATCAAGCTAATACACAATGGCTTCTGGTACAGTCTTCTTCACAGTAAGAGACCCAGCTGAGGAAGATCGAGGTTTAATTTTCAGGAAAATAGGGGTCTGCCTTTGAGTAAGGTAAGCAGGGGGTCTACCCATCTAGGCCTAAGAGTAGAAGTAAATAAAACTGCTCCCCTCAGAAATTCACTCTCCCTCGTCGAAGAGGCACCAGGCAGTCAGGATTCCTGTGATGCCTGCTTTCTGCTGACACTCTTGCAGTCATTGCCATAGGGCTGACGGACATCCCATGAGGTCCACAGCTGTGTCAGGAAGATGCTGGGCCCTGGCTCATCACTATGCAATCTGGTCATGTGACTTAGAGAGACGACAGAAATGGGTCAACACACGGTGTGACCCATATTTATATATAGTATTTTAAGTGTGTTTAAGACATTTCATGTTTATAAGAAGATTATTTTTGTCATTTATATATGGGTCTTCTCTCTCCCTCTCTCTCACACACACATGCACACACACATGAGACACACACAGACACACATCCACACAGAAACAAACAAACACACACACACACTTTTAAGTACATATGATACTATTGTATCTTTAAATAGATGACACTTTGTGCCTGTTGTCTACATTGTTATCTTGAGGTGGTTCCAAAAAACAAAACTTTAAGCTTAAAAGTTTTTTAAAAAATAGAATTTCCAAATGCTATCCTAAAAGATGAAGATTTTGTCTCTGTGTCCACCGCTCTTCCTCTCTCTTGTGTTTTCTGAGACACTTCCCTCTCCGTGTTCAAATACATGGGTACGATTCTGGAACAACGGGAAATCATGCACTGGGGCCACACCCACTGTGAAGAGAACCCACACACGCCTTTGCCATTCTACCACTAACGTCTTCTGTACGTGTTTTTCCTCCCCAAATTCCAGGGTTTTCTCTCGGCTGTTCCTTCCACAGTCATACCTCTCTCTCGTGATATTTCTCTGTCTTCCTACTTGTTCAATAATATAGTGATACATATATATATACATATATATATATATATATATATATATATATATATATATATATAATATGTATGGTTTGCTGTTTTGCTTGTAGGAAAGGTAGAAACTAGCCCACTTTGCCACTTTGTTGGTGAACATTGAGAAATGTCTGATGGACTGAACAGGATCCCAAGTAGTTATACAAATTATTTCTAGTTTTAATTTTGCAGTAATGTTCAAGATAGGGGTACTGTCGTTTTCATCGTGGTTTTTAAAAGCCAATTGAGCTGAGAAAGTACCTACACATACATAGCAATAATGGAAGGCTCCTCACAGACTCTTAGCCAACACACACACACACACACACACACACACACAAACACACACACTTTGTTGTTTCTATTCGATCCAGAAGATTTCTAATCCAAAGCCCATCTGTTGGAGCTCCAGCCCTACCTTGAGAAGCTGGGCAAGGTCTCATAACTCCTGACTTCTATGTATGAGTAGCCTGGTGTCTGAATGGTACCAGAACCGCTTGCATGGAGTCACCAGGAATGTTTAAATACTTCTCCAAACACGGTTAGCACTGATGCAATGTCTCCCAGGTAGGGTAGTTATTTTCTAGTAGTGGGAAACTACAGCCAAAACTCATGTTTTTATGACTGTGTCAAGTGCACAGAAGCCTGTCAGGTCTGACCTGGTAAGATTCAGTGTTGACAGCCAAGGCAGGAGAAAGTATATACTCTTTAGAGAGCCATGAGCCATGAGTTGAGGTTGAGAAGCTGTGAGACTCAACCAAGATTCAAGCTAAGGACTACAAGAGTCACTGTCTGTCTGGAAAACTGAATGCTGGTGGAAATAACATAGATCTGAGGGTGAGGAGAGTTGACTCCTCTGTCCATACAGAAGGGGGAAGGACGCTTCCGTGGAGAGTGAGTCCAGCCTCTGCAGTGATGTTTTTTTAAGTCATTTACAATGATCATCTATTTCTCTCTTAGCAAGTGAAAATGTTGTGATCAGTCATTTGTTCCAGTCAAAACTGTCACAAACGGGATCGCTCATATCTTCCTACCCATCCTTTAAATTTGGAGGACACAAATCCACCCTGCTCAGTAAGAGAACTGCCTCTTCGATGGTCGGCATGAACAAGAATTACCTAGAACTTAGCAAGGTAGGAGATTCCTTGTTCCTGCTTAAGTTGTAGCTTACTCTGTTCGAGTGCAGTCTCTTCCTTCCTTAAAGGTGCGGTTTTAATATAATGTGAAGATATTCATATTCTAACAGAAGGAATTAAAGGAAAGACTCAGGGTTTTAATACAATAGGAAGATATCTGTGTTCTGACAGAAGGAATTGGGCCAGTTGCCTTTCTGTTGCAGAGGAGGGAAGAGCATAGCCATCTCACACTTCCAAGTCTTATCCATCACTGAGGAAAGTCAAGGCAGGAACTCAAGGATGGAACCTGAAGCACAGACCAGGAAGGAAGGCTGCTTGCTCGCTTTCTGGCTGGCTCACTGGCTTGTGCTTAGCTAGGTTGTTGGTACAGCACAGCCCAGAGCCACTTGTCCAAGAAATGATATCACTCAGTGTACTAACGCTCCTGCACTGAATAAGACAGAGCCTCGCAGACCAACCCAATAATGACAATCACTTGAGACCTTTGTCTGTCCGTTTTTCAGGCACCTCTACACTGTTTCAGGTTAACAGATAACGCTAACTAAGACAGGTAGTGTCTTAGGTTATGACTGTGTAAGAGGACACAGAAAGGTTCAGTATGCTGACGATTCAGTGTGAACGGCTTCAGAGCGATATCATCGGCTGTCTCTGTGACATCCTGTTCAGTTTTTATGTCAATAGCTATCTCTTTGGCTGGATGTAGAAGAACTTCAGGGCATTTGGAATAGAAGAGATAAACGTAGTATCTTATCCCATTGACCTGATTGCTTCCAAGGTTTGGGTCTGGAAATGATAAATTGTCATTTCTTTTATTTTCCAAGGACTGGAATGTTTCCACTGTGTGTTTGTAGACCTCGAGCTTGCCTTTGTCTTGCCTCAGTTGTCAGTGGGCTTTTTCCACGTGTGTTGGATTTATGACTAAAGGTTCCATTTCTAAGGAGAACTAAAACCCCCATGCTGAGTTAGTGCAAGTGCTGGTGGAAATGTCTGTGCACTGCTTTGTTTCTTGAGAACACAAGAGCAAACTGCTTTAACAAGTCTCTTGCTTACGTCTCCCAAAATATAGAGTGGGAGATGTATAATTTGGAAAGGGTTGAGAATAATTGATTTTGAAAATATAGTTACTGAGGCAAGTTGAAACGTATCTTAGCTCTCCAGTTCCAAGGAAAACATGGTTTAAGATGCTACCCTTCGAAAAATGACAGATGTGTTGGAGTGTGTATATGTACTTATGCGTATGTGCGTATGTAATGTGTGTTTCTGTGATATACCATATGTGTATGTATATGTGAATGAATATATGTATATGCGTGTGGATGTTGTGTATGTGGTGAGTAGGTACATGTGTGCATATATGTGTGTTTGTCTTTCTGTATGTGTCTGGGTCTCTGCACATGTTTGTATGTGCACAACCACATGTATCTATGTGCACATGTATGTGCATCTATGTGTGTATATATACATATTTATAGTTATGTATGTGCATACATGGGTAAGCTTTTGTGTAAATGTGCATATGTATGTCCACTGTGTTTGTGCACATGCCTGTATGAATATATGTGTGTGCCTGTCTGTGTATATGTGTATTTTTATATGTGTGCATGTGCACCTGTGTTTCTATATGTCTATGTGTATATGTGTGCCTGTGTATATGTGCCTGTCTGTGTACTTATGTATGTGTGTGTGTGCAAGCCTACCTGTGTGTATGTGTGCCTCTGTGTATGTATATGCTTATGTGTGCCTGTGTATGTATATGTGTGTTTGTATATGTATATGCCTCTGTGTGTGTGTGTGTGCACATACATATACTCCTGTGTGCATGTGCTATTAGTCAGCAGACCCTAGGATCAGTGACCCTTAGTCATGTTGCAGAATTAGACTTGGCAGGAATCCAATCCCCCTGCCAAGCAAAAGCCATTTCTACATTAGGAAGCCAAGGGTTTCCTTGTGGGAAGAGCTTGATTCCAAGGGGCTTATTATCCAGATTGTACATCAGAAGTAAGAATTTCCATACATCTAATCTAAACTGTACATTTTAACCTCAGTTATTAAGCATTTGAGACCTGGGCACTTTTAGACTTTTCCCTGAAGGAGTGGAGAAGAGAAAGAATTTACAGTAGCAAACTGCCCAGAAAAAGAAACCTTGTGCCCCACCTGTAGGGATGGAGATTTAACTTTCTTCATGGATTCCTTAAATGCTTTGCTCCCCATCACCCTTGCTTTACCCTTCAACCCACCCCAGCCCTTGTATATCGATCCCTAGGCCAGAAACATGGAATTTTACCCATTCCTTAACTGGACACGGCACTGGGCATTGAATTTGTGGAAATGAGTTGGTGCTGACCAAGTTGGTGCTGGCCTAGTGCTTCATTCTGCACTCCCTTGTCGGCCACAATGAATCACTGCCCTGCGTAGTTCATCTTAATGGAAGGAAATGAACTGCTGTCCTCGAAGTACCAAACAGATGATGATTCTGTGTCATTAACCACTGTCCTCACAGCACTACCAAACAGATAATTGTGTTTTATTAGAATTTTCTTCTTCCATGGTATTAAGAGGAATTGTCTCAGAGCAGTGGATATGTTAGCCTGCCCCGTCATAATTCTGTGAAATGCAATGTGGCGTCGTTTAATCCTGACGGGGTTTAATTAATTACCTCTTGCCCTTTAATTCTTCACTCAATGTCACCACTGACTCTGTCTTTTATTTTTTTTCCATTATCAATTAATATTTGCTACATGTGTTATTTTTCTTTTAAGAGCTGCTTTTATTATTTATTGAAGAAGACAGTCTTCTGTCCCTTTTCAAAAAGTATCTTCCCAACCTAGTTCTTTTAGCAGTTAAAAAGAAGAAATAAAGGAAGGAAAGAAAACCTAAAAATAGGTCAAACCCACACCCCTGTGTTATAACTGTCTTAAAGTTAAGAGCAAAGTAACAACTAGAAGAACACAATTATAACAAAGTAGCATCTTCTTGCCCCAGGGTGAGCTACATCTCATGACTAATGTAAACGACTAGTAAACAGACAGGACAGGACAGGTCTAATCTAAATTTACTATGAGATTCAGATGGGGACAGGCAGATGATGAGTCTGCTTTAAGTAAAACACCAGTGTGAAAGGTTAGCAACAATCACTGTTACCTTACCCACAGCTGCCCTTTTCCCAAATCTGTGGCAACAAAACAGCCCTTTGGTTCTGACTTTTTACGACCTCTTGTTTATAAATTTGTCTGTAAGTATATTATCAAGAGCATAAAGTTTAGATTCTATTTTTTTCCTCCTAAACCAGAGGCTAATAAGATAAATCTGTCTCCCTTGCCTTCCTTACAGTTATTAAAAAAGAAGGGAACTTCCACATTCCTACAAAGACTAGAACGCGGAGACCCCGCCACCACTGCATCACAACTCACGGTGAGTGGCCTTCACAGTCAAAAGCTCCCTGTTTGTTTCAATTGTAATTCGTTAATGTGACAGCTTATTTCCATTTCTAAAACCTTGAGTAACTTCAGAAGAAAGGCCTCATACACACACACACACTTGCATACATATACACACACTTGTATACACACACATATACACACACACATACATACACACACATTTGTATACACATACACATATACACACACGCACTTGTATACACACACACATACACACACACTTGTATACACACACACTTGTATACACACACTTGTATACACACACGTGTATACACACACTTGTATACACACACGTGTATACACACACACTTGTATACACACACACACTCATATACACACACACACTGAACCAATGCATAATGCACAAACATGTTCGAGGTTTGCATTCTGAGACACCTGGTTTTTATTTTTTACAAAGCTGCTTTGTCCTCCCACTCACTGTCTCTCCTGAGAGTCAGCTGCATTCTCCTCCCTCCATAGAAATCTCTGGCAGACATCACCTCGAGGCTGCAGAGAGGCAGTCCACACTTCATCCTTTGCATCAAGCCCAACACCTCCCAGCTGCCTGGTGTGTTTGATCACTTCTACGTGTCTGCCCAACTGCAGTACCTCGGTGTCCTGGGGCTGGTGAGGCTGTTCCGCTACGGGTACCCAGTGCGCCCTTCCTTCGAGGACTTCCTGTCCAGGTCAGTCTGGAACCGTTGCTCTGCCCTCTGTGGAGATGCCATGCTGACGACATCTCAGCTTCTATTTGTAGCATGATACTCAGTGGTTCTGCCCTGCTTCCATGTGCAAGCCAGAGAATCTGGGAGGCAGTGAAGGGTGTCAACAGAGCTTATATAAAAAGTGACCAACCTTGCTGAGGACGGGACTTTGTAAAGCATTCAGTTCCTGTCATGTGTGGCTATGCATGGACTTATGACATATACAGTATTTGCATAACGTTCACTGCTATGACTGGTATAAATATGGTTATTTTTTTCCTTTGTCTTGTGTGAAGAAAATAGAGCTTAGATGAAGGTTACCAAACAACACAGGTGAGTCCTTCTTTGTATAAATGGAACTTTACTGGGATGTAGCAGGAGTATCTCTTTGCATGTTGTTTGCAGCCATTTTTTTTTCATTATAATTGTCACAGAGATGATAAACACAGTGCAAAATATAGCTAAGGCATTTTCATGATTTGGCCCTATAGGAAGGTTTGTTAACCACCTATATTAGATCATTTCAACTCAAAAGCATTATGTGCCAAACAGTGCACAGACAAGGGGCATGTTAAAGAACAGGGCCTTGTCTCTTCCTGCACGTATCTTTACCACAGCAGCTTGCCAGGGATACTCACATCTGCCCCAAGGCTGTGCCAGGCTTTCAGGCTATGTATCCTGCTTAGTATTGTGTGATGTGTGTCTGTGGGTGTTGGGGGAACATATGTCTGTGTATATGTTCCAGTGGTATGTAAGCATATGTGCACATGACAGGTTGACATCAAGTGTCTTCCCTCCATAACTTTCCATCATATTTTATGAGAAAGGGCATCACAGTAAAGATGGAACACACTGATTTGGAAACATTGGCTAGCCGGCCATCATTCTCCAGGGGTACCCCTGTTCCTCCCCAGCCATAGGGTTAGAGGATCCTCCTGCTTTGTCTGGCTTTTTCCTCATGGATATTGGTGACCTGAACTCAGGTCCTCACACTTGAGAGGTGTGGTAGTTTGAATGAGAAATGTCCCCCATAGGCTCATGTATTTAGACATTTGCTTTCCAGGTAGTGGTGCTGTTTAGGAAGATTATGGAACCAGTAGGAAACAGAGGCAAGAAGGAGGAAGTGTGTCACTAGTGTGTCACTGGGGGCAGGCTTTGAAGATTGTAACCACAGCCCACTTCCAGTTCACTCTCTATGAGTTCTGTTCCCATCATTGTGGACATCTAACCATGCAACCATAAGCCAAAATAGACTCTCCCTTAAGTTGTCGTTACTATGGCGACAGAGGACAACTAACATCAGAGGTGAACACTGGGTCAACCGGCCACCTTCCTAGCGCATCTATTCATAAACCTAAAACTGAGTTTAAGAAAATCAAAAAAAATCTAAATGAGTCTGCTTTAAAGAAAGTACCTCATGAATATTAATTTAGCTTACCAAATATATGCTAATGTCACTCTTCCAGTCTGGAGCTCTAGTCTACTGAATTGCTATGATTCTACATCTCCGAGATGCTCACAGTCTAGGAGACAGATACATGCATGCACAGCTAAACAGCAGACACAGCTGTGTAGACAGAATGTGTATCTGAGGCACAAAAGAGCGGGAGGGAGACCACACAGAGCTGGCTTTCAGGTGAAGCTAATATTAATCTTGGTAAAGATAATAGTAATGCTAATAACTGTTTTATAAACACACCATACCATAATTTATAGGGGATAATTGCCAGGTTGGTAGTTAGACAGGAGTAAACTGGACATGAATAAGTTTAGTGAAGCTTTTGAGGTTTGGGTAGGAGTGGGGGGAATATTATTGGTTATTGTTCATTAGCATCTATCTTTATCCATCTTTGCCTATTTCATAAGCAGAAATCAGATCAGTCTTCATGGATATATAGCTTCAAAATGGGTCTATGGGTTTTTTTATGCATCTAATTGGCCTGTTAGAGGTCAGCCCTTCTGTACCCTTAAGTTTAAATGGTCTTTGGGTAAATGGTGAGATATAAACCTGTCCATAAGTAAGATTTGTTTAAGATGAAAGATTTATACTAGCCAAAGGAAAACCAGAGTATCCATACGTAGGTTTAAAACTAAGAAACCTCCCAACATATCCCCGAACCTTCAGGATGGGACTAACATAGGCTGAAATTCCAAGCTTTGGGTTATAGCTCTACCCACGACTCATTACCAACAGTTTAATGGCAGTCCTGCCTAGAGATGAGGGAAAATCGTATCCCAGCATCCTGTTGTCTCTCAAAGCCATGGGTCTAGCTAGATACATTATAGTTTGGTCAGTAGTCTAACTTTATTTCCAGCTCAAAGGAGACCCGTACCATGCACATCAGAATCCCTAGCAGACCACATCCGAGCTTCAGAGCCTTCATATTCTGTGGCTTGAGGTGAGTCCTGTGAATGAGTGTCTCCAACAGATGGCCAGAAATATTGCAGTTAACGAAGGGTAGACATCGCTCTGAAAACTCTGATGTTTATCACTCGGGGAAGTTGTTTTGTCTTGATATCGCCCTTAAAATGCCAATTCCTTTCAAAAAAAAATTATAGAAAACATAAGGCATTCAGCTAACCCAAACTCCACCAAACCCAAACATCAATTTGCCAAGCTTCTTAGTGAGCCTTCCCCCAAGTTTGAGATATTCTGTGACCCAAGCAGCAGGATCCATCCACCAACAACAGCACATTTCTGGAATTTGCTAGTTTGTTTAGTGAGGCTGTCTTAGGAACGTGGTGTCAATCAAGCTCTGTAATAAGGTATCCCTCAGAGATTCTCCAGGCAACCTTATTCTTCATCCTAATGCTTATCACAACAAGCAGACATCTTGAATTGCTGTGTCCCTACAGAACAGTGTGGGTGGGGGTCATGACACCGTGTGTGTGGTATTATACATCATGGTGATTTGAAATTTATTTTATTTTGCCTTTTGTATTTGTATACCTTTCTGTCAGGGTCTACCTTAATAAAAACAGATTATGCAATTAACCTTTTGAAATTAAGCATAGGTTTTCACATCTATGCTTTTCTTAAGATAATGGCTTCTCGGCAGGGACCATTTCTATTAACAAGCCTTGCAGGCACTAAATAAATATCTTCAGGATCCAGACATGTAACTTGATGGTGTTTGCCTAGCATGTGTGAGGCCCCTGGTTCAATTCCTAACACACACACATCACACACACACACACACACACACACACACACCTTCACACAAAACCTGCCATAGGAAATTAGCTGAGTCTCAATTTAGAGTGAAAAGTCTGAATAACACAATAAAAACCATACTTTTGAATTTCTATTAGACAAAGAGTTTGGGTGTGGAAAATGCTGTGTGTGTGAGTTCATCTTTGTATTCCTTTTAGCATTTTCTTATCTCAAAGAGATGTGATTTCCTCTTGTCTTTATTTTGAATGGCTAAGCAGAAATGAAATTATTAACTTATTTCAACATAAATGTGTCACCACCTCTCTGAATGTGACAAAAACATTGATCTACAGAGAGATTGCCAATCTCTGTGGAACTTGACTAAATCAAAATCAAAACAGTGCTGTCAGAGAGCCGACGTGATTTAATACTCAGTGCATATTCAGAAGCTCACCTCTACTCTGAAATGACCTGAGGCAAGGAAGCACCACTATCAAAACCAAGGCCTGAAGGTAGAATTTAATAGAAATCATTTTCTGGTGAAATTCCAGATAGCAGCTTATACTTCTCTCATGCAAAACAGAACTCCTTGTATTCTACTTAAATGTCATCATAAAATACCTCTCCTCTGGCTGCAACTAACTTAACTGTTAGAGCTAAAACTCAGCAAAGCAATAGGCTCACCATATATGAAAGCTATGTTCACCCCAAAGTCATAGACAAAACATTTTGTCTAATTTTGCAGTTTGGAAGTAAGCAGCTGCTTATCTGTGTAACATTCATTATCTCTGAATTCCAACAGGATGGTAGGTTGACAAATGCAGACAAAGTCTCGGTGTGCTGGGTTGAAGACACAGTTCTCAGTTTTCTTTCTATTGCTATAACAAAATGCTACCATCAGAAGTAAGCTGTGGAGGAAAAGGTTATTCATGTTACAGTTTACGACTCCTCATGATGGAGAGTCAGGGCAAGACCTCAAGGCAGAAACCTAGAGATCAAAACCAAAGCCCAGGTCATGGGGGAACACTGCTTTTACTTACTTCACAAGCCTTTCTCACCTTGTTTTTTATTCAACCCACACTTGCTGGAGACAGCACCACACACAACGGACTAGGCCCTCCCACATTAATCATTAAGTGACAGTATGCCTCCAGTCGTTCTTACAGGCCATTCTGAAGGAAGCATAGTATCTGCCGTGCAGTCCAAAGAACTTACCTTCAACTTCAGACTCTTTGTGGAGGGTTTGCCTGTCACTACTTTGCAGCCTAAGGGGCCTGGGTGTTTGCCCTCACTACACGGGTGTGCCTTGCCTGTAGCAAGAGTGACTGATCTGAGTATCTATTTCAAGAACTTTCTCTGTTGACGGTCTATGACTTCAGCTCGTGAGACATTCTACCATGGCTTTGAAAGTCAGTTTCACCAACTTATTCTATAGATCACCGGCGACAAACTACCAACAATCCGAACTGTTGCACGCAGTTACATATGATTTGTTATATATGATTTGGGGCATAGCAGCAGCAGGGTTCAGCTCAGACCAATTGTGAGTTTGGTCTTTGCTTCATGACAGAATCAGAACCCACCCTTGGTGAGCAAGAAAGGGGAAAAAATGGACCCATTGTTCTCTCAGATTCCACTGAAGCAGCAGCACCCATAGGGTGGGACAAGACTGGACCCACAAGAAGGCTGTGTAAAGAACACAGAAGAGCATGAACACCCTAGCTCAGTCATCTTTACCTTGTTAGTCAATCCCAAAACTTAGTGTCATACAAACAAAAGCCTATTCTTCCTCCCTGTTCAATCAGCTTGGATGAGTGGGTTCTTTCTCATCGACAGCAGGAGAGCTGATACTGGAGCAAGCCTGCATGTGCTGGGTGCAAGAGCATTTCTTCACCCACATGTCTTACCTTATGGCCCCTCTATGGGCAATCCCTCCAGCAGAGTGGCTTGTACTTCCTACCTCAGAAAAAGCTTCTAAGGGGCAAGAAAGAAAGCCTTGCTCCTCCTCAATTAAGTACAGCAAGTTCTCCTTCTGTTCTGTGACGCACGATGGTTACAGCTGGCGTGGACCTTTTCCTTAGAATAGAAGCAACAGATGTGGTATCATTGGGACAAGGTGGTATCTCCTTTTAAGGGGAAAAAAAGGTATATATGGAAGCAAAGGAAAGCCCTCTACAGCCAGACCTCAGGTGTGAACTGACTGATTCACATCACTTCCCAGTTTGTACAACTAACTCCATGGGTTGGAAAACATCGCACTAACATGTGCAATGAAACATGACTAACATATGAAATTATAAAATAGAAGGAAGGAATCACCAAAGGCCATGTCACCTTTCTCAAAAAAGCTAGGCCAGCATGAATACCCAAGTTCAACCCCAGCTCCCACGTAAAACAGCTGGGAATGCTGTCATGCTTTTAATCCTAGCTCTGGGGAGGCAGACAGGCATATCCTTGGTGCTCAACGGCTAACACGACTAGCCTACTTAGAGAATGCGGGGTTCGATGAGAAGCTGTCGCAAATGTTTCCTGGATAATGACATCCAAGGATGACCTCTGGCCTACAGATTTGCACTCTCATGTATACCCAAAACATGAGCAAGCATGCATACACACATACATCCTCACACACAGTTTTGAGAAGTCTTTAAAGAACTTATCTCATCTGGCCCTGGCCATCCTTCTCAGTGGTCTCTTTAATACTCTGCATACTCACAATGCTGTGATCCTTACTGTTTTACAGTGTGCTGTGCCTTCACAGTACCCGAGACCAACCCATGGACCCACCTCTCTTCCTGAGCAATCCTTCCCCCTCTTCTTTCCCTTCTCCTAAGTTTCCATCCTGTTCTGAGATCAGGAACCTTTGGTGGTACATGCCCAGGTAGTGTTGGGGTAGCAGGCTTCTGCAAGGGGTAGTTTATGTTTGATGGTGAGTTCTAGGCATCGTCATTGAAGAGAGAGGCTTGCACTTAATGAGGTGACTGTATTTGGAAAGGGCAGAGGATTGGACCAGCAAGAGCCCAAGGATGACTATATCATGTTTGGCCCAGGGATCACCCAGAGCTGTGTTTTCAGATTGACAAACCTGCCTGGAAATAGCATGAATCCTTCAACTTGTGTAAGCCACATGGGCTGATCAAAGGCAGTGCTGTAAAAGAGCAGAGCCATGAGAGTCCACAGGGAAGCACACAGGGCAGCAGAGAGGACAGAAGGAAAATATACATTAGTTGATAGATTCAAAGTCAAGGGCGGCAACCATGCAATGAAGCAGGCAGTCTGTGCCAAAACCTTCTCAAAGTGTCCTTGTGGCAGGCCAGAGATGCCATCCCCTTCCAACACATCTTTAATAGAAATGAGATTTATAAGGTCAGGGGATATTAAACCTGAAAGTTTGGATTGGCAAATGATACATTTTCTTACAAGGTGATCTTGCCAAATCTGTGTGCCAAATCGGTTGTGCTTATGTAAGATTTAGTGTAATCTGGAATAAGGAAGGCCTTTAATTTTTGAAATGTAAACTAAGAGAGAAGCTTATGTAATGGCTGGAAAGTCATTTCGATGTAAGTCTAATCAAGTGTGTCTTTATTCATAGCGTGGTTCACTGCTCAGTGGATTGTGGGTCAGCAACTCCTCTATAGTCTGCTTCCACTGTCTGCAGAGCTTATCTGCAGATTCCCCCAACAGTAAGCACCGAAACCCCATAGGCATGTGCTAGGCTCAGCTGTGTCACAGGCAGTGTGGAAGTAGACAGGAGAGAGCTGTTCAGTATCCCGACGCAAGCTGGATGTGTGGGCATGGCCTAAGGGCAGCTAAGCTAAACAGAATCGATAGAGATTCTGTTTCTTTTCCAGATAGAATTGTACAAAGTATCCTTTATAAAGCGAAAAGATGATGATAGGAGGCTTTGTTGTTGCTGCTGTTTGCTTGTTTTCAGTACTGAGGCTGGAGTCCAGGCTTTGCGATACTTAGAGGACGCCCTGCCACCGAGCTATAGCTGAGTCCATGAGGAAGTACCTTCAGCACTCACTCTTACAGTCTGGCTCAGACTCCAATTTCTACTCTTTCAAGTTTTATTATCCCACTGGGACAGTACTCACTCACTCATTCATCATTCATTTCTTCATCACTTATTCATTCATTCTTTCCCTTGTACAAGTTTTACTGAGTCAGAATGCTGTTGTAACGTGGGCTCACTACAAGCTGTAGCCTTGTGGTCACGGTCACTGTGTTTCATGGAGTAGCCCTTTAGGGTAATTATTGACATCACGAAGACGATAGGTATTATGTAATCACTAATCATCATCACAGGTCCCAGAGCTGACGCTCAGTAGCAGAGCTCTTGTCTAGCATGGCCTAGGCCACCGGTTCAGTCCCCAGTACTGCCGGAAAAGTAATGAAGGGAACCATTGACTTGAGGTTGTCTGGACAATACTTTCCTGTGTTTCAGAGATGTTCAGTGGGTAAAGTGCTTTCTGTAAAAATATAAGAGCATGAATTTGTATCTACAACACGCACGTGAAAGCTAGGCATAGCAACACATATCCATAATCCCTGCTCTATAGAAAGAGGGAAAAGACAGGAAGAACCCAGGGGCTCACTGTCAAGACAGTCCAGAGGAATCTATGAGATCTGGGGCCTCAACAGATTATTTGGAAACATAAGGTGAAGGGAGGTGCCTGGAATTGACTTCTGACCTCCACACACATGCTCAGGCAGTTGCATGCATGCCCACCCCACGCATAAACGCACACATAAATGACAATGTCATGTGTTTTTCTTTAAATAAGAGTAATCTTTTATAGTGGCCCTTCATCCATTGTGAGCAATCTGGCGCCTCACTGGGCAGCCACCGAGGAACATGGATAAGCAAGGTAGACTTTGCAGTCTGGTCCTCGAGTGGTCAACAGTCCATTGCTGTATCAATTTCAAGGTTGTAAATGCATTCCATTCCTCACCCTGAGCCTTGTCTAGAGTTGTCTGAAAGAGTTCATCAAGGATTCTATGCCCAGAATAAATGCAAAAGTTACAATGAAACAAAACAGCAACTCTGACAAGAGAAGGTAGCTTCCTAGGGACTCCCGATATTTGACTAAACCTTCAGTCTCTAAGACTCCCATGAAAAACAAAAATTCAAAGAGCAACACACTTTATAAAGTGCATAGATGCTCGGCTCCAAAGGAACTAAAATTCCAAGTCTGTTCATCTTACTCCTCTGAAGTGAATGTGCAGAGCCCCACATGCACAGGCCGAGCCCTCGTCTCTGTGTTCCCCTTTCTGTTTGTCTTTGGCCCAGACTTAGCTCATCAGGCTCCAGGCATCACCGCCGAGCATAGGGGTTGTAAGTCTCATCTATGGCTCTGCCAGCTTCTTCATTTTCTCCCATTCCCAGCAGACACTTTGGTGTTGGGAAAAGGCTGCTCAATGCCAGTCACGAGGCAGCTGACAGGGTGACAGGACAGGACCCATTGTGTGGACTACACTTGAACGACTGATGTAATTTTCTGTGCAGTTTCCTTGTGGAGCTCTGTATCTCATAGCTGAAACATAATACTTGGTGATATCTCATAGTGGGTGTACTAATGGTGGCACGCTTATTATCGCCTGAATAGTTTGAAAATGTTTACTTTGGTTCTAACTATTCCCGCCCCCCATAAAATTGTTCATTAGATGTTGTAGGTCCCAATGGCCCTGTTGTGTCTGCAGTTTATTTAGCAATATTCCCACTTTGAAACAAATATCCTGATCCATTATCTGAGATTTCTGGTCACAGAGTAACCAGACATTTATAAATTCATACTTCCATTCTATATGGAAACGGGGGCTGCATTTTCTGTCTCTCGGCTTTTTGAAATGCTTAATGAACTAAATGCATCCTCTGATACGCTGTGGGGTTAGAGATTAATTTGCGCATCAGGAATATTTTTAACAATAAAAGCATCACATCACAAGAGATATTGTATTGATCTCATATTTATGTAAAAGACTATTTTTAACTTATGGAAAGATCACAAGTAAAGCTGACCCACTTTGCAGAAAACCACACAAAATACAGGATGTTCTGTACTCCTGAAAGTCCTTACCTCATAAACCTAAAAACTTACTTCTATGACAGCCTAATTAGTAAATGTTCATAGTATATGAATGAAAGTCATCCACTTTTAGGGGTATTTAGAGTAAAAGTAATTTGTTTTCTTATCAAGAAATCCATAATCTTACAAAACCACATTGCTTCAAAATAAAATGATTGTATTTGTAAACTTCTGTCCTTTTTCAAAGATCACCCATTTATGACAAAATTATTTAGAAATATGTAGAACCTGCATCCATAGTAATCAAATATTGAATAATTTAAGACAACCTTTGATACACTCAAAACAATAACATTAGCAGGACAGTGAATGATATTAATGAAAGACCTGAAAAATACATATACACATACTCATACATACACAAAACCTTTTCCAACTTTGATGGTCAAGACACTAATTATGAGGCAGAATATCAAAGGAAACATGGACAGAAGTCTTCTGCTTTATTTTGAGGGAACTTCTCTGAGGCCACCCCAAGAATAGGAAATAGAATCTGACATTTATTCATTAGAGATAATAAAGAAATGATGATTACCAATACAGGAAAACAGAATTGCACCCTTGCTGTTTTGTTTGCACTAACGATGGCCTACATTTCAAGTCTGACCTTTATGGAATTACCAGGAAGATTCTTTTAAAAGGTAGCCATCACATAGGAAAAAAAAAATGAATCCACTGAGCTTGCATCTGCGGCAGCCACACTTCTAGAATGATCCTTTCTAACCCAACATACTCTGCTGTCAAGACCAACATCCTTGCAGTAAGTAGGTTCTCACCCTTGAAGTAAACAGCTCAGAACATAATGAGGCATAGTTACATGCTGACTTCTGACCCTTGATCACGATCATAACTATATGACTGCCAGTGAAGAGAACACTCTGAGCACATCCCAAATGATTTAATTATTTTTCCAATGCTGTGACAAAATGCCTGACAATGACAACTTAATGACACAAGGATTTACTTGGCTCTCCCAGGGGTGGAGTCCAGCATGGGTGGCTCTCCCAAGGGTGGAGCCCACTGTGGAAGGCTCTCCCAGGAGTGGAGTCCACCATGGGCGGTTCTCCTGGAGGTGGAGTCTAGCATGGACTGCTCTCCCAGGGGTGTAGCCCACAGTGGCCAGCTCTCCAAGGGGTGGAGTCCACCGTGGGCTGTTCTCCTGGAGATGAAGTCCACCGTGGGCAGCTCTCTTGGCAGTAGAGTCAACTGTGGGCGGCTCTCCTGGAGGTGTAGCCCACCGTGGGCGGTACTTCCTCGGGGTAGAGTCCACAGTGGGCGGCTCTCCCGGGGGTGGAGTTCACCGAAGGCGGGTCTCTTGGAGGTGGAGTCCAAATGGGTAGTTCTCTTGCGCGGGTGAGAAAGCACGAAGGTGGGGATGTGTTGCAGCTGGTGACATTTGTGTCTGGAAGCAGAGGTGACACTGGCACTCAGCTCTCTCTGTTTTTCTCTCAGCCTTTGGGATAGCGTTGTCCAACTAAAGTGGGTCTTCTCATCATAGTCAAGCCTCTCTGGGAACGCCCTACCTCTGTTTGCCTCTGGGAGAATTGACGTCCAGTCAGGTTGACACCAAACTGACCCGTGACACTGCTCAAGGCCTCTTCTGGCAATCGCTTCTGTGTCCTGTGTTCTGTTTCATGGGCTCATGCTGACTTCCCAGCATAGGGTCTGTCTACAAGTATCTGGTGCCTGCGTGCTGAGAATGGTTAACCCGCACGGCCCACATTAGATTGTTCCCTCAGGAAAGGGGTGATAAAAAAAAAAATCCTCTTCCCATTCTATCTCTTTCCTGATAGAATAGAAAAGATAAGACGAATTTTGCTCTTCCAATGATTCAGACAGCATCTCACAGCCATAAGGTGACTCAGTTTTCATGTTGATGTTCTAGGGAATGCACTATTTTTTGCAACTTTCTTTGTTTTTTCCTGATTTCTAAGGCCCACATCTGTCCATGGGCTAAGTCACCATCCACATGTCTTTGCTAAGCTTCTGTTCCAATCTTGCCTAACATTGTGTTGGGTTCATCACCCAGTGAAGCTCTGTGACTCTTCTAATGACCCATTCACATCAGCTACTTCTTTGACAAATAGTTCCTCCGACACTGTCCTGTCCTCAGTGTTGGAAAAAACCCTGTGACCTGCTTGTGAGAGTTTACTAGTGAGTTTCTTCAGGCCTGCAGATGTGTTTGGAAGGTCATTCAGTGTGGATTCGGTTCATTCTGATATTTCAAGGTTTTTCATCAGGGTTACTTTGGTAGTTTGTAGTTTCAGTTTACTTTCTGGATTGTCTGGGTTTTGTCAACTTGTCAAAAAAAAAAAAAAAGGAGTCATGGATCTCAGTTGAGAAATTGTCTCCCTCAGATTGCCTGTAGGCAAGTCTATGGGAGCATTGTGTGTGTGTGTGTGTGTGTGTGTGTGTGTGTGTGTGTGTGTTGTTTCTGTTTCTGCTTATTTTTTTCAAAACTTTACTTCCCGAATTCCTTCCTGCTACTTCCTCACCACCATACTTACCCAACTTCATGGTTTTTTTCTCTCTTAACAACAACAACAAAATACAAAATAAAAAAAAGAAGAAAAAGAAACAAAAAATAAAGCACACAGGCAACAATGATAGTCTGATTTGTGTTGGCCAACTACTGAACATGGGCTTTGCCCTGGGATATAGCTAGATTTACTCTACTGAAGAAAACCTTCTCTCTCTCTCTCTCTCTCTCTCTCTCTCTCTCTCTCTCTCTCTCTCTCTCTCTCTC
>NW_021604615.1:5204317-5206640 GCF_004785775.1 Grammomys surdaster
CTCTCTCTCTCTCTCTCTCTCTCTCTCTCTCTCTCTCTCTCTCTCTCAATTGCCCTCTCGCTCCCTCCCTGCCACTATCAGTTGCAAACAGCTTCTTGGCTAGTGGGAGGACCCCTGTGATGATCCTCCTGCCTGTAGTTCCCAAGTGCCAGGACTGCAGATGGAATCCGCCATACCTGGGTTTGTATCCATATTGTTACGTGGATTCAAGTTACCCAGTATCTTTCCTTATCATCCTTTCCTGTCTGCAAGGATGATACCCTGTATTTTGTTCCTGATGTGGGGACTGGAGCTTTTAAGGAAGAAGCCTGAACAAGAAAAGGTGACATTGCTAGCCAGAGGTCCAACCTTATGATGGAAGACACAGAGCTAAAATAAACCCACAGAGAGCAGGAAGGAGCTACTCAAGTTTGAGAGGTTAATGACATGGCTTTGAAGAGTTATTTGACAGGAAACAATAGAGATAACATCAGTGACAGTATCCTAGCTGGATGACACAGAAGCAAAACCATGTCAGTACTGACAGGTTTAGAAGCTGATTGGCTGAAGCATAATGTCTCTTCCCTTAGGCTCACAGGAACCTAAGGCAGGGTGAGCGCCAGGCACCTCTGTTACCATTGTGTGTCTGTCTCCTCTATGTTGAATCTCTTCCTTATTTCTAAATGCAGGCATGCTACCTACCCTGGGAGCCTGTCTAACCCCCTTTTATCCTCCCTCAATGCTGAAGGCCCACAGATAGCTCATTTGCTTGTTCCGGCCATCATTTTGGATTGTAGGAAGAGCCAAACCACCATGAGCAAAACAAAGCCACCCCAGATGAGAGCACCTGTAAAGCTGAAATAATGGCCTATTGAGAACCAGCTTATATAGGCCTGGAGCTGAGACAGTGAGCAGCCAGACCAGGCCTTGACCAGGATGGTCTCACTCTGCTTACATATTGGCCCTTCCCACAGTTCTGCTGTTTTAACTCATGTCAGTAAGCTGAAATGAGCTTGGGGTTACTAGGTAGCTTCAGTCTGCTCCTCTCTCCTGGTGGCCACTTGGAATAAATGTTCTCTCTGTGTTGGGGTTTGTGGCCAACACAGATGCAGGCTAGGTAGGACCCAGAGAATGAGGTGGGGATCCCACCCTGCAGGCTGGAGGACTGGATAGACCTGGGATCAGGCTGCCCCTAGTGAGGTTGGCTGAAAGAGGAAGGCTAGGAAGGAAATCACTCAGTGATTTTCTTCCTAATGAACTCATGGGCTGAGCTTTAAGCTGCAGGTATAAGGATCCCATACTGTGTGGTTTAGTTCAGTTTACTTGTTTGTATAGCGTGTCACAACATGATTCAGCCGAAGTTCCAGAGGTTTGTCAGAGTCTATGCTCCCCCAAGAACTTGGTAGGTGTGTGGAGGTAGGTGGCCCTGCATGAACCCAGCACCTCTAAGCCATAGCTGAAGCCAGTTGTTCGGGTTCTCTTCAGTTTTAACAGATCATCTTATGAAGTTAGCCTCAGAAGGTTGACATTTTTCTCTCTAGTATTTTTAAGGTGTTAATCTTCACCCCTTCCCTTTTTTGAAGAAGAAAATCAGCCGTGCTCTGTGACTCCCCTCTTCTGGACACAATGGGCCTTTCAGTTCTATCTGCTTCAAAGATGGCTTTCTCTTTGTCTGAGTAATTGCTTGGGATGTCTTTGAGTGACGTTCTCTCCGGGACCCCAGGTTTGGCTTTTTAGATTTTTGGGTTTGGGGGGTCCTACAAGTTCAAAGCAATCATATTAAAAACTAGTTTTTCTTTCCTTCCTTCTATACTCTCCTGAGAATTACAGTTTCACACATGACATCACATGCCACTGTCCCTGAGCAGCCGGCTCCCCGCTCACTTGCTTTTCACTGCCTTCTTTCCCTGGTGGCCATGGCCACCTTCAAGTAGACGTCCTGTTTCTGAACTAAAGCAATCTGTGCTTTTTTTTTTCCTGCTCTCAGTTTTTAGAGTTTCATGTCCATAAGCTCAGGCTGGGTCTTTTATTAATTCTTCATTGCTTAGTGTGGTTTCTATTCCTTGTAGGAAATTCCTTAGGAATTTCCTTATCTACTGTTGCTTCTGGGTCAGTGTTAGTGGATCATTTTCTCAGTGGTTGAGATGTTGTGGTTTGGTGTCTCTCCGGGAATGTGTATTTGGGGCAGGCTTTCAGATGTTAGGAAAGGTTTTCATGATCTTGATTCTGCTGTTCTGTTTTTCCAGGTCGTGGCCGTGTAGAACCTAGCTGTAGATAATGACAAAATAGCTTTACTGTTTTCTTGCTTGCTTGCTGTCTTTTTCACTCTCTTCCTTCCCCTACC
>NW_021604615.1:5206650-5222342 GCF_004785775.1 Grammomys surdaster
CCCCTCTCTTCTCTTTCCCCCTCTCTCACTCTTTCTCTCCCCCTCCTTCTCTACCTTCCTCACCTTCCTTTCTCCTTTCTCTCCATCTCCTTTCTCTCTCTCCCTCTCTTCTCTTTCTTTCTCTCCCTCCTTTCCTCTCTCTCCCTCCCTTTCTCTACCTCCCTCCTTTTCTACCTTTCTCCCCCCTCTTTCTCCTCGCCCTCCCTCTCCTTTCTCTCTCCTCTCTCCCCCATTGCCCCTTCTCTCCTCTCTCTCCCTCTCTCTCTTTTTCTTCCTCCCTCCTTCCCTGTCTTCCCCCTTCCTCTCCTCTCTCTCCCTCTCTCCCACTATGTTCCACTCTTCCCCCTCTCCTCTCTCCTCCCCCTCTCTCCTCTCCTCTCTAACCTTCAAAACTGCTAAGCTGCTTGTCTGTTCTCACCCTCACTTTGATCTCTCCATTTTGGAAATACTATGAGGATCCAATTGGCCTCCCCTCCCCTCCCTGTCCAGAAGGAAGGAAACTCCCATGATGCAAGCTGAGACAGCATTAGGACTGAATTTCCTTGCTTTGTATCTCTAGATCACTGGCTTCAGGAACTAGTGTCCTTTGTCTTGAGGGCCACGCCTTGGCATGTTTTATTTAGTTGTATGTTGTGTAGTATAGAGACTGTGAACTTGGCTGTGTTTGGTATAATTTAGGAGACATACCTTGGGGACTTATGAAGGTGTTTCCAGGTAAATTTAACTGAGCATGTTGACTCCTGACTGTAGATGGGCTGGAATGGTATACTTAAATAAAATGGGAAAAAGAGAAAGCCAGATAAGTACCTAAGTACCACCACCTCCCCCCTTCTCTCCCCCCATCTCTCCCCCCCTCTCTCCATATATATACACATATATAAACAAACTATGGATACAATGTAACTTATTGCTGTCAGTTTCTGGAATACAATGTAACCTATTGCTGTGGGTTCCTGATGCCTTGCCAGCATGATAGACAGCATGGCTCTGAACTATGGGCCCAAATAAATGCTCACATTCTCAAGTTGTGTATTGTCAGATACTTGGTCACAACAGTGAGACATTAATACAGAGGTTAATCTTGATGGCTGTGGGCCCATCCCTGACATGTGTGTTTCTCATTAAATGGACCTGTTACCCTGCTTATCAATCCTATCCTCTGAGCCCCATAACCTAATCTTACAGAAGTCCTCCCCCCTACACTGGAGATCTTGTGCGAACATTTTCATTAAGGTAATTTTTTTGAGTGTGGATAATGTACTACTCTGCTCTGATCATTCAGATTATATACACTAGCTTTTTCTAAACAGATTTATGTCTCTGTATAAAAATTAACACCGAGCAGCTGGTATTTTATAAAGTGGCAATGCTAGACATGGGCTTTGGATAGGAAGTGGAGGCGAGAACCGGGTTTGTTTAAATGTGCACGGGTTTTAATTAAGTTAAAAGTAAGCAGACTAGACATTGTTCAGGAAGCCAGTGACTGTCAGCCTATTCTTGGAGAAATCTGCATTGGGGGTTTTAGTCACCAAATGGTCAATATTGTATCCTTCTATGCAAGGGTCTAAACAGAATTTTGAGCGTTCTGAGTCCCTCTCCAAATCTCCCTAGCAGAGGGCCTTGGCTTAAACATGTACCACCTGCTTTGTTCACAATAGAATTTAATGACAGGGAAGTTCTCCTTCCCTTGCTGATGGTATGCACTGTTTCGGCTCAGGGAACCATGAGATGTTAAAATGTCTTAAGGAACTTCAGAATTTGCAAGTAAATAAAGATGCTGTTCTTTTATTAAAAAGTTTTATTGTTTGAGAATCCCATGCACGGATGCCACTTGGTACAAGAGCAAGCTCGTCTCCGCCCTCTTCCATCAGGTTTCTCCCCAACACCACTGGCAATGCTTTTTTTTCCCAAATTAATGTGCTTTTTAAAAAGCCCTGCGGGCCACTTGATGCTGCCTGCACATGCAGTGGTGTAGGACCATTTCTTGAGACCTGGGAACACCTGAGAGGAAGCTCTGGCTGTCACTAAGGTTCTTATGTATTTCTCTGAAATCTTCACAGTGAAAATTGCCTGCCACAATTATCTGATACTTATCAGGTTAGCAATAATGCTCACAAAACCACTATTAAAACAAAAATCCCTCTGGCCTTTGTTATACAACGTTGGTGTTTAATGTCAGTGATCAGGGAAATTGTATACAATTGTGTACTAGCAATGATTCATGTGTTTCAAACAGAGAACACAGAGAAGTAGATGTGTCTTGGTTGTGCTCACACATAATTCATTTGTCTAATGTTTTGGTTAGGGTTCTTTGTTGCTATGATAAAATAATATAAGCAAAAGCAAATTGAGGAGGAAAGGGTTTATTTCACCTTACACCCCACAGTCCATCACTAAAAGAAGTCAGGGCAAGAACTCAACACAGGAATCTGAGGTAGGAACTGAAGTGGAAGCAATAGAGAATCGCTCCTTACTGGCTTGGTCAGCTTGCTTTCTTGCACACCCTAGAACCACCCACAATGAGCTGTACCCTTCCAGATCAATCATTAATCAAGAAAATGCACATTAGGTTTGCCCACAGGCCAAACTGGTGGGAGCATTTTGTGAATTTGAGGTTCTCTCTTCCAAAATTACTGTCAACTTGTGTCAAGTTGACAACAAAACTGACCAGGACATGGAACATACAAAGCCATCACATAGCACTTCAGAAATACTTTCCCAGGATGCGTAGCATACAAAGCCGTCATGTGACACTGCAGGAATATTTCCTCAATATAATTCACTGAAGCATTTATTTCTTGCTTGAACCAGCGATCTATTAAGATCTGAAAGTTTAGAGCTGCCATCATTGCTGTATTATTAATTAGTGTTATTATTATTATTATTAGTGTATTATTAATTTTGTTCCTAAATATGACTAGTACTGCTGTTGGTACAGAAAAAGCAGCAATGAATCAGGTTGGTAATGTAAACCTGAGAGACTAATCAATTTCCAGGTAGGGAAGAAAGTAGAATGCAGATATGATAGAGTGTCAATTTCCAGGCAGGGAAGAAAGTAGAATGCAGATATGATAGAGTGTCAATTTCCAGGCAGGGAAGAAAGTAGAAGGCAGATATGATAGAATGGAGTCCAGCACCAGGATGTATGGGAAACCAGGAACATGTGACATGGAGGTTTTGAGATCTAACTTGTACTGCTCTTGGGCTTTCTGAGTATCATGGAGAGTATGAGAAATGTCCATCTTGTTTTTCATGCCTGCATTGAGTCCTGAGTTTTTATGTGGCTGCCTAGTGTAGAGTGTGTCTGAGATGCAGAGGAAAGATTGAAGGAGGATCAAGAAGGCAGAGGCTGAAGCACACTGGCCCCATCAGGAAATGGGCTGGCCTCCTGAGGCTTGTGTGGTGAATGCTTTGGTTTCTAGCTAGCAGCAGGATTTTGGCAGGATCTTCAAATGCTTGGAGGTGGGAAGTGAATCAATGGGGAATGTCTTCGTGGGATTTATCTTTCCCTGACCCCTTCCTGGATCCCTTCTCACTGTTTCCCAGATGCGTTGTATGACAAACCATGTCCGCCACATATGTCTGCTGCCATGATACTCTGCCCAAGCTTATGGAGTCACACAACCATGAACTGAATCTCTGAAGCTAGGCATTGAGAAGTATCCTTCTTCCTGAACGCTGTTTGTACCAGATACTTTGTCACAGTGTCAAGAAGCCCGCCTAATACAAACATATACCTACAGTATGAGAAAGCAGGAGACGGTGCCTATGAGAGAAAGAATTTACGAGGTAGAGAAGAGAAAGTTAAGAACCAGGAAGTGATCTGGAAGAAGCCATAGGTGACAGAAACACCAAGTTTTATGGGATCAGAATAGTGTGATGAGGGGAACCCTGGAATGCTGTTACTATCTTGATGAGGAAAGGTTCTTTGCTCTGTAGTCCTGGGGTATTTTGATGAAGGGATCTGTGCATGGAATAGAGAAGTTTGCCAGCAGTAGTAGCAAGGTATTCTGACAGGAGGACCTGAATACTGAATGTTGAATGTTGTCTGACTGCCTACTCAGAATCTCTCCCTTGCTTGTTGGGTCTCGATTCCCACGGGCTGTTGGGCTAAGGTGTGATTTCAACCAGATAGAATCATGACTGACATAGGAGTGGATTAGAAATACACCTTAACATTTTTGTAAAGGAGAAACACATAAGATGTGTATGCCAGTTCAAATAAAAATTTAACTTATAAATGTTTTTATTTGCTGATGACAGAATTTATTGGCCCTGCCCAGGGAGGATGTCACACGCATTGCTGTGGACAGAGCTTACTTGACCTTCATAGATTTTCCACAGCTCAAATTCTCTGCAAAAGATCTATGAAAGGACCTAGTCAAAAGCAATCAAACTCACACCTCCACAGGGCTAGTCAGAAGCAATCAAACTCACACCTCCACAGTGCTCCTTAACTCCCAGAGGGCCTCCAGAGACCCAGCTTTCAGCTGAAAAGTACCTGAATAGGCCAGCTCTTAGTCACTGTTATTTGTAACACCAAGAAGTTTTAGTCTTGAGGAATAATTATTCTAAGAAATAACACAGGAATGGTACCGACAGAGCTAGGCTTTTTAGGCTCGACAAAGAGTTGGGGATGTGGAATGAGCATCCAGTGACTTCTTATGTATTAATTCCTTCGGGCTCCTAATTAGTGTCAATTTTAATAATTTTTTTCTTTTGATTGAGACTTCCATTTAAGAGCTGAGGAGATGGCTCAATCAGTTTAAGTACTTGTCTCCCAAGCACGAGGGCCAGAGTTCCAGCTCCAGAACCCATATTATAAAAGGCTGGGTATGATCTGTATCGGGAATCCAGACATTGGAGAGGTAGAAAGAGGAGGACCCCAGGGGCTTGCATGCTAGTCAGCCTGGGCTATTGTAGACTTCAGCGAGAGACCTTGTATCAGGTGGGGAAATTCAACGGCTTTGGTTCTCTTCCAGTCTTCACTCACAAGAGAACATGTACGTGTACCAGCTGCATACTCACAAACACACATGTACACAGATACCTTCCCTCCAGATATTTGCACCTATCTGTGAACAGTGATATAGTTACACTCCTGAGGTATTTAAAATATCACCAGCATTCGTCCTTTAGACCTCTCTGCTCAGTATTTACAGCCCTAAGAACAAATAATCAAGAGGTAGTATGACTGTGATACACTATTTTCTGACAAAGCATAAGCATCCTAGGTTGAAATTCTTAATATGGTTGAAGACCTCTCATTACTGCCACATGAGGCCAAAGCTATCTTTGGTAGCTGAGAGTTGTCTTTTAAGATATCAAGATGCCGTTTCCCTAATACTTAACGCCTCACGGAATAAATGTTGGTTTTTACTTTGTGATTATTTGCTATGTGCTTTTTAAAATCAGTAGTTTCCTCAATGAGCAGTGTTTAGTTCACGAGCAGAAGCCACAGTCTCAATTCAGTCCTCACTCGCAGCGTGCACGTCCAAGGTGAGGGGTCTGTTTCACAATTGAAATAGTGATCTCTGTACCTCTGATCTCTGTGCCAGCAGGCTCTGTAGAAAGCCGTCATTCCATACTGCCCCTTAATGGTTTCCTAACTGAATGTGATCATGCCGGTCACATACTTCTTTAAACTATATAATTTTTGCATTAGCCACCTGCCACCACAAAACTTTTCAGCCATTTTCAAGAACATCTCTGTCTGGTCTGTAGGGGGAGAAAACAGCAGAATAACAAATACCCTAATAAGTCAGTGTACCTGCATGAGCTTCCTGTTCCTGCTCAGAAACAGGTCAGAGTGGCCCTGGTGAATATTAGATTAAGGAGCAAATTGTCTTAGGAATGGGGTAATTGCATCTAAACTGCACAGCTTCAAGAGGTCTCTCATTCGGGCTTAAACAAGAGAACATCTGCTCTTTTCAGCTCAACTAGACAGGCTGTTCTTGTACCTGATACACACAAGCTACGGCTCAGCCAGCAAATCACAAAATGCACAGAGGATGAAAAAATAAAGCCGTCAAATTGAGTGTACAGAACTGGCTGTGCCCAGCATCCCCTGGAAAGCACCGCTGGGTACAAGGCAGGGGGACCGACTTCTGTGAAGACCGTTTTTCCAGCTCCAACACACTGTCCCGAGAGAGGCATGCTTTAGACAGTCCCTCAGCTGGAAGTTGTGGGGGAGGAGTGGAGGATAAGTACCCTGTGGCTGCCTCAGGGGTGGGGGCAGACCTGGCCAGAACAAACCTTGCATGTTCCAAGGCTGCTGCAGATGTGAACTGAGCAACATACCTCATCTTGTGCCTTTCTAATTCCTCTCTGTCTCCTCTTCCTTCCCTCCCTCCCTTCCTTCCTTTCCTCCTTCCTTTCTTCTTTCCTTTCCTCCTTTTTTCTTCCTCCTTTTTTTCCTCCTTCCTTCTTTCTTTCCCTCCTTCCTTTCCTCCTTCCCTCCTTCCTTTCTTCTTTCCCTCCTTCCTTCCCTCCTTCCTTCCTTCCTTCCCTCCCTCGTTCCTTTCTTTCTTCCTTCTTTATTTGGTTTCCTTTATCAGTGAACATTTCAGATATTTTATTATAGTCATTCATTTATTTATCTATAGTGTGTATGTGTGTGTGTATGTACACATATACACATGGAGGCCAGAGGACAACTTGTGGGAATTGGTTCTCTTCTTCCTCTATGCAGAACCAAGGCATTGATCTCAGGTCTTTAGGCTTGGCCTCAAGTGCCTCTGTCTCCTTTACCATCTGAGGCATCTAGCCAGTCCTTCATTCATTTCCGGACGAGTCAAATGTTGTTGTATCACACAACCAAGATAACAGGGCGAGAACAGCTTCAGCTCAGAGCTTAAGAGTGTCGTCATGGAAACAGGTGGCAGATGGTCTAAAGCTGATCACTGTGTGCGTAAGGGCATTTCCTGTTCCAGCGTCTGAAATATAACAGCATCATTCTTTACTATCCATCTCCCCATGTGTGCAGGATGAGAAGCCCTGGGTTTGGTTGCATGGATTCCATGAGGACACAGGATAAGGTTAACGTTCAGGCAACTTGCCATGGGGGTTGAAACAAGATTCAGTGGGCATAATAATAGCCAGAATGGACGTGGATGTGCGTAGCTTGTGGCCAGCTGTGTGTGTCATCTTTGCACACGCCACACTTGTGTGCAGATTAGGGTCAGTACCTGAACAAAAGTACCTGGGGAAGAGAACCTGACAGTACTCACTGACAGGAGCTGGAGAAACATTCTGGTCCAGTGCATGTCCTCTGAGGTGCAACAAATAACTTCCGGCCCTTCTGGGCTTCTGACAACAGGGTGTGAGTATGGCCAACCCTCTTCCCAAAAGTTGTGTTTCACTTAACAAGTTCCTAACACAGTGACCAGGCTGACACTTGAGTTAATAATAGAGCAGCCTCTGCCACAAGGAGACGAGGAAAATAAATGGCTTTGATCTCCTACTTGGAATTTGAGGGGAGATAGGGAGTTAATATCTCATTAATATTCTTCATGTGTACATTAGTCCTTCCTTATATTGGTTGTCTCTATCCTTCCAAACACAAAGTTGAAAGGTGTGAGCTCTGTCTTCTCCCTCCTTCCTGCTAAGCAGGACCTACATTTTAGTCAAGGAGCATAACTAGACCCAGTAGACGGTTCTGTCGCCTCTCTTAATGCATCCTCAGATTGTGAAGACCCTCACGAGGACCCAAGATGACTTGCAACACCTGAGAGGGATCTTGAACTTTATAGTCACTCTGCTGGTCTTTTCTTATCTCCCTCAATCCCCGCATCTCTTTCTCCCTGCTCCCTTTCAACTCCAGTGAATCTCATGCTGAAGGTGGAGAAGTGCCTGGCTGTGGCGCCTGCGTGTGGCAGTCTCCTAGGCCCCACTGCACAGCCTGGGCTTGTATTAGAAGCTCGCTCTTCCGAGCATCTGGGGATTCTGGGGATCACACACTCGATGGCTGCCTGCATCCAGGAGCCTATTCACACACTCCATGGCCTCTGCTAGGACCCTCACTGCTCAAGAGCCAGGAAGTTCATGGGATGACATTCAGGGGAAGAAGAGAAATGTATTCCTGCTTCTACCTGAGGATACCACTTGCTTCTAAGGTGGAAAGAGAAGGCTTACCATCTTCCCGGCACAGATTTCTTTTCTCTTTCTTGATGGAGCTCCACACTCTCTGGGGCTGAGGCTGGATAGGGCTCAGGTGGATCTCAATCAAGGTAAAAGTAAACTTCAGGCCAAATTTACACCTCAGCACTCCAGGAGCCTCATAGATGGTGGGAATTTTATCTCTGCTGACCTTCCTGTGAATACGAGTAGGCATACAGGGCCCTGGGATGAGAGGAGACACAGAACTTCCCTCGGCTGCATACACAATGAGGTCACAGGAAACACGGAATGAAAACGGGGACACAGGAGAACTGACTCATGTGGGTGCAGAGAGTCCTTGTGTAGGTGGCAGGATGCACTGGTCACAGAGTGCCAGCCAGAACTGGCGTGTGGCAGGTGGGGTGGTTCACCAAAGCAACAGGAAGGGGGGCAGGGGGGCAGGGGAGCAAGGCTTCATGTGAGGAACACTGGTACAACTCCATCTTTGTTTTCACATCCTTCTCCTTGTGTGAAAATAATCAATGCCAGCCCCAGCTCTCGATTTGACCCCCACTCTCCATGTGGCGATATTCAAGCCTACCTGCATCCCCTCCCGTCCTCCTCTCCGTTGTTTTCATGGTGCAGGGCAAATCTGTTGCTAGGCAGCTGTGCTCAGCCCTGTGACTGCTGGGAAGGAGCTAGAAAATCACCCTCCGCACCTGTGCGGTGTTTACTGTGAGCGAGTACGCAGAAGCAAAGCCAGCATCTAGGGAAATCCATGAGGGAGCCAAATGCAGCCTTCATAAACCAGGGCCAGACAGCCAACAATTGGGGCACCTATGGCGTGTAAAGTGTCCGTGCTGTGACCTTGGGGAAATCCTCAAGGGAATGGATTCTAGCACTTCTAAAATGCAGATACATAAAAATGAGCGGAAGTGTAGGAATTGTGAATGTCCTAAGCTTTGTTAACGTTCTTGCCTTTGCAAAACAGAGCACCCCAAACTTTCACCGCCGTGTAGCCCACAGGCTTTTGCTTTTGTATTTTATTTGTATCAAGACATGTAGAACTCCACCCTCCACCTCCCCATCAGCCAAGATCTCCCTGGATCCCACAGACAGTTCTACAAGGTGACGTGCAACACCGGGTGCGGCACTCGGAGCCGCACGTCAAGGTCCAGACTCTTCCTCCCTGTATTCCTTTCTGTGGCCGTGTCAGTTATGTTCCACTGTGGAGACAAATAAGTGTCGTGATCTCCATGGGGGAGAAAGGGCTTTAGTTCAGCCCACAGTTATGTATTGTAGTCCACAACCCAAGGCAGTCAGGGCGGGAAACCCCGAAGCAGGAACTGAGGCAGAGGCCATAGAAGATCACAGTTCAATCCACCCTAGGATTGCCTGTCCAGTGGTAGCACCACCCACAATGGGCTGTGCTCTCCCAAATCAATCACTTATTTAAAAGATGTTCCACACACTTGCTTACAGGGAGCTAGTCGAGGTTCCCTCTTCCCAGATGACACTAGTTTGTGTCAAGTTGACAGCTAACCAGCACACTTGTCAAAACTCCCTCCCTGTGGTGCCAGCCTTCCAGCCCTCCAGCCTTCCGGAATGTTCCAAGGACAGTCTTTCTTCCGTTCCTGTTCCTCTTCCCTTGTCTGTTACTGGGGTGTAGGTGAGGCAGAAGCTGGTATCACTCAAACATTATTTCTGTGTTCACGAGGACTGCAAAATGATGCATCTCTTTCTTAGGCTCCCAAAATAAGAAAAACACTTCTTTCCTGAAACATAATCTTCCTCCAGGAAAGCCATGCTTTATAGTTGAGTACAGGCAGAGAAAGCCAATCACCACCCCACCCCACTGCTGATCTAGACGCTTCTTGGCAGGATTGCTTGCTCATAATAGATGCTCAATAAATATTTATTGGGATAATTAAAATTTTAAGGGGTTTCAGGAGCCAAAAGAAAAAAAAAAGAATATAGCAGAACTTTCACTTTTACAACAGAACTTTCTTTGAGAGTAAAAGGAAATGTCAATATTCAATAAACAGAAACAAAATTCACAGGAACACTTGGGGGTTAGAAAAGACAGCTTAATTTACTTAGCTTGTATTTTCCTAAGAAAATGGTTCTGTTACCTCCTCATTTCCTTTGAAAGTTGTTATTTTAAAACCTCTGTGTTAGCCTGGATTAAAAAACAAGTCCCCAGCTCTAGGAAATAGGATGTCAGTGTTGTCCTTTACATGGAAAGGGACAAGAGATAAGTGCTCGCTTATGTCCTCTGGAGTCCTTCTCGGGACCTCACATGTTGGTTTTTCTCTGTGTGCAACTTCGATCTGTCCCTCTTAAAACACAGAGACCTCAGAGTAACCCCAGTGTGGAGTCTTCTCAACTTGAGATTCTGACACTGTGTTTCTGTTGTTGTTGATATCATTTATTCATTTACATTTCAAGTGATATCCCCTTCCTGGTTACCCCTCTATAACCCCCCATCCCATCCCACCTCCTTCCACCCCTTTCCCTCTATGAGGGTGTTCCTCCACCCACTCACCTACTCCCACCTCACTGACCTAGCATTCCCCTACACTGGGGTATCAAACCTCCACAGGACCAAGGGCCTCCCCTCCCTTTGATGTTGGACAAGGCCATCCTCTGCTACATATGTATCTGGAGCCATGGGTCCCTCCATGTGTACTCTTTGGTTGGTTGTTTAGTCTCTGGTTTTATTCTATCACATCCACGGTGCTGAGAGCTGAAGAGAGACATGTGCTTGGTTCCTGGTTATGGAGGTGGTGCAGCATCTCTGGTGCCCAAGCGAGAGAGGCTCTTGGGGGCCTTGAAACTGCTCATATTGTAGACGGGTGATGTGGAAAGTGGGCACCCAGAAGGAAAGGATGTCAAGGGTAGACAGACACACTGTGCAAGGAGGAAGGACCGTGTATCCTCCGGTGCATCTTCAGGTGTAGACTCATGGGAACACTGAGTATGAAGCACTGTGACAGAAGTGACTCAGTTTCCAAAACCACCATTCCTGCCCTGCTCCACCATCAGGTCAAGGCCGTGGGGGAACCAGCTACAGAGAGTCAGCTGGCAACAGAGAGGGAAGGACATTCATAGACAACTGTCCGTACCTTTGGCCACACCCCACCTAAACTCCTTCTGCTCTCAGTTGCACAGTCACCCTGATGCTTTCCTGGGAGTCTATGAAACTGATTGGACATCCTAGAATCCCCTTCTCTACCCGGCTCATGTGCTGGCTTCTTAGCCTGACCTTTGCTCAAACCGCACTGCGTCCCAGCCCTGCTGATGTTTCCAGAGTCGGATATGCTGACTCCTTTTGCATGTACCTTGTTCACAGGGTCTGTCAAAGCCAAGGCCTACTGGTCAACCTCAGTCCACTCTATCCTTACCCGATCTGTCACTTTCTAAACTCCTCTCAAGAGCCTGGCTTCTTGCCTCCTTTCTTATAACCACTCTGGCCTCCTCTGTGTTCCTGGAAAAGGGCTGCAGCTGGTCACTCAAGGTTCTGGGGCTCTTTTTCTTCCATCTATAATGGGGCATAGATCATTTGCATCCAAATGAAGGGATTTGGAATGATATGGGGTGAAGTCACAATAGTCCCCTTGTCCCAGACCAAGGAGATGCAGAGAGCAGGAGAGAGCAGGCTAGCCAAGAAGTTGTCTCTTAGTTGTAGTCAGCTGACTTCCAATAGAGAGCACATAAAAACTTGCACATGGAATCTTCAGGAGATAGAGGTGACCTGCCTGGGAACCACGGAGCAGGAGTCTGGACACCAGTGTTGTCTGAGGCTCCCGTGCCCTGGACCAATGACAGCTGTAGGTACACTGTCAGCCTAAGGAAAACAACTTCCAGCTCACTGAAAATATGTGATCATGTCTTCCGTCCAAGAGACACCATCCTAGGTGAAACCCAAGCTGCACGAGGCACATCTTCTTAAATCACAGAACAGTCCTTACCTCCCTGTCTCAGGTGACATTTCTGTCTTTTCTGCTGAAATGTCTGAATTATTCACTTTTGAATGTCAGAAGAACAATCTAAAATGAGGAAAGCGGGGAGTCCAGGGCTGTTCATTCTGACTCGTTAACACCAAATTCAGACACTTGAGTTGTATCAGTTGCATCCCTGGTTGCAATGAACAGAGTTCCAAAATGGAGTGGGATGTATCTGCAGAACTAGAACATAATTTGAGTTGTCGTGTTTCTTCATGTAATTCTGTCTTCACCTGGACTTTCTGAAGGTGCACACTGACCTGCATTTAATATAGTCTGCTTTGCTGTTAAAGGGGCCCAGGTACCCAGAGGTCAGCAGACTGAGGTCTTCCTCCCACCTGTGAGAATCACTGATAATAGTTGTTGCTGGGCTTCTGTGGCTCATAGTCTCTTTTCTGCTCTGGGACTGTATGAGTTGGGCTTCTGGGTCTCGGCTGCACTTTAACAGATGTCAGGGGAGAGACTGGCCCTGCAGTCAGTTGGCTCTGCCTTCCCTCTCACTCAGCCATCCTTTACCTATGTTCCTGTGACTTATTCCCAATGTCACACTAGGATTAAGTTTTCTTGTAGAAGCAGAATCTTCTTCTCAAGTATCCCAGGCCACACACTCACCTCAGAGGTGTCAGCTGGGTCTTGCTACCCTGAAACTGGGTGGATGACGGGAACGAGAATCTTATTGCAGTATTTGTCAAATTTTCTGTGGCATGTTTTAGGTGAAACATTGAAGTAGTGTACAAATATTAACTGAAAATATGTGACTTAGGTTTCTGTATTGGTCTCTTGTGAGCTTGCAGAGCTGTTTCCCATAAGAACCGTCAGGGTTGTGTGCAGTAGACACAGTGTGGCATCTTTGGGCATTTCTTCTGTTCCTCCCTTCCCTTTCCCCACCCCTTCCTTCAGTGCCATTTTGCTTATGTGTCCAGTTACATAACAAGTACAAAGTATTTGGATAAATTGAATGACCAATGTAACTTTTTAAATGTTTGGAAAGGCTATAGGAAACCACTCTACTGCTGTAAGTCTCAGGTAATGAGTGGAACTCAAAGACTCAATGATAATGTCTAAAAATAAAAAATGTCCCTTGAGAATCTAAAATACTCAATATATAGGGAAGAAGCCTTTCTATCTCCCTTGAAATAAGAATTGTCACTGTTTTAATATTTCTTTATTGCAAACTATCTGAATCTTCCTTCAAGTAGTAACTTCAAAGATGCTTGTTTTTTTTAAAGGTAGTTTCTTTACACAAGGCAAAGCCAAATATTTAAATGCCAACTAATAGATTAATTTTTATTCCTTTCCAATTTTCTGTGACTAAGTGGTTTGTGTCGTCATGTGGCAGCACTACATATAAATTAAAAATATAGTTAATTCATTTAAAGGATAGTTTTCTCTGTAGAACGTAGGGGATATTCACACTTGGCTGGTATGTACCTCGTCTATGAGATATTTAAAGATTTTCATATAAAATAAAAGCATCTGAGAAGTGGTCTGATCAGTCAGCCCTGTTGAATCTTATCATCTCCTTGAGGGAGATAATTTATTCTTGTGCTTGTTCCTTAACAGATACGAGCCACTGGCTTCTGTCCTTTTGGGCGAGAAGAAGGGTCAGCCTGCTGAGGAGAGATGTCGGCTTGTTCTCCAGCGATGTAAACTACAAGGTTGGCAGGTTAGTGACCTACGGACTATAAAAATAGACGGCCGGGGTTTTAAAGGTGTGAGTCACGGCAGTAGCCACCAGCCTTCCTGGCAAAAACAACCCCCCTTGATATGTTTGGCAAAGACCCAGCACTCCGCATGCTCGCTGGAAACATGTCATTCTGTGTGATTTATGGCTTTTAGCACTGTGGAGGCAACATAAGAGGTGAAACACTTTTACAACAACACAGAGAACTGCTGAGCTTGGTCAGTTGGCTCAATTCATGCCTGCTCACTCACACTTTGTAAAGCATCTAAGATGTACCCATATTGGTCACCTTTCCAGCTCCGTGACAAAGAACCTGAGGTAGACAGAGGATGAAGAAAAAAGGTTGCCTTGGCTCACAGCTTCAGCCCATGGCCCATTGGGGCCATTGTGTTTGGACTTTGGCAGACTGAGCATAACACACAATGTACATACGTGTGTGAATAAAGACAGATTACAGCATGGATGAAGGAGAAGGGAAGAGGAGAGGAGGGGAGGGGAGGGGAGGAGAGAGGAGAGGAGAGATCAAACTGGTCATCTCATGACACCCAGGAAGAACAGGAGAGGAAAGAAAGGGAGAGGAAGAAACAAGAAGGAGACCCCCCCCCTTGGTCCCAGTGTCTCCTACTTCAAGGGTGAAGCACACCCGAGCGACCCAGCTTCCTGTCTCCTTGGTTCAGTTTTCAATGGACCATCACCTCTCATTAGCCACAGTCGAGGACCCGAGCCTTCAGCACTTGTGCATTTGGGAGACACATAAGATGCAAGCTATAAAATGAGCAGAACTCAGAAAACCTGCAGAGTAAGGAAACAGTCCTGAGCTAAACAAACTGTTTGTACTGGGGCCGGGCCTGGGGGCTGGGGGGAGCTGTTCGTGAACCCCGCCAGCTTCAGTTTCTCTTTGTCCTGTTTCTCACCTGCCTCACAGTGAAACTGCCACTCTCTTTGAGCATTAACAAGTGGGCAAGCTTTGAGTCTCGAGCTTTCTCTCTGTGCTCTGTGTCACACATGAAGTAGCTCTTAGGAGCCCATGAGCAATCACTGAGGTGAGACAGGAAGGAAATAACTTAAGCCAAACTAATATGGGGCCCCCCACTAGAGATGGAAGGGCACCTTAAATAACATCAGGAGAGCATCCTTGGTTAGCTTTAGGAAAAGGAGGTTTTAGTGGAAAATGAAGTCCTGGATACTAGGGACTCCTTGGAGGTCAAAGGTGACACAGAGGATGGGAGGGGAAGCTTTTGTGAGGCATACGTTACTGCAAAATGACCTCAGGTTTAAAGTCGACTGTTCTTCTCTGAGTAGAAGTGCAGGGTCCTTGATGGGGGTGAACATGGGGATGCCGTTTCAGAAGCAGGGGGAGCAGATGGAAGCACACGTCAGAATGTGTCTGAGAGCAGCATGACCTACATGGAATCATCTGTGAAAGTGTCACAGGTACACTCATCTACGACCAAGAATGAAAAGGACAGGGCCCAGGCTCGGAGGAGTCACGACTCCACCCTCCACACCTCCCAAGCTCCTCTTTTGTTTTCATCCTTCCTCTTCTTCTTAGTTAATCTTGATGGCGGTCGGACTTCAAGTCACCGTCTGAGGGAGGACGCTTACTCACACTGGGTTGTCATGGTTGCACATCGGCGCTGAGACTGGATTTAAAAAGGAAGAAATTACTAACCAAGAGTGATGTCAGCTACCTACTCTGGAGCCTGAGACATCAGTGTGAGTGAGCTCCGCAGAGAATATGGTTTAGCAAGATCGTGGGGAGCTGAGGTCATTTCCGCTTAATCATGGCTGGGGATTTTAAATGGGTAATTGTAGAGTAGTGGTTTAAGAATAGCACGCTGTAAAAGGTTTCAGGGTATGTAATGTTTCTGTAAAGAACCCTCGCTGGTGTTCACTGGTGTGTGTGT
>NW_021604615.1:5227342-5229842 GCF_004785775.1 Grammomys surdaster
GAGAGAGAGAAAAGAAGGAGGAGGAGGAGGAGGAGGAGGAGGAAGGAGAAGAAGAGGAGGAGGAGGGAGGGAGACAGAGACAGAGACAGAGACAGAGACAGAGACAGAGACAGAGATTTCCCCCCAAGTACATCTGTTAATGAGTTCTGCATTCTCTGGTTAAGGAAGACAGATTTTCTTCAGCTCTGTCAAGGGGAGAAGACATCTATATTCTTCCCACTACAAGATGAGTAATAGAAATCACAGAAATAATGCGTATTTATATTTTACTTCTAAGTTAAACAGAAAATAATTTGGGTTAAAAACTCAATTATTCCTGATACAGAATTTTCTGGCTCAAAAACAAAGAAAAGGTTTGAAATATGCTGTTGTTACAAGAGGTTCTGCCACTGAATCTACTCTGAGTTGTGAATGGGCTCAGAAATTAAGTAAAATTTAGTAAGGGGCTGCGTGACAGAGGAGCTGGGATGCAATGGGGTGCCCATGCACCTGAAGCATGGCCCTAACTAGTCAATGCTAAATTCACGGTCATTTCCCCACATCTTTAAAAGGTGCACTAGAGAGCAGAAGAGTCTGGAGTCACTTTTACATCCCATGAACCCATGCAAGGGGTTAGCTAGGAATTCAACTCTCTTCACTAAAGTATCATTTTTTTTTTTGAAGTTTATGTGTATGTGTGTGCCGACATGCATGTGCCACTGAGCTGCAGACACCAGGAGAAGGTGTCAGATCATTGTGAGTCACCTGATTCGGACACTGGCTGAGAGACAAACCTCTTCGTCCTCTGTAAAAGCACCAGGCTCTCTAAACCACTGAGCTGTCCTTCCGGCCCCTACGAGTTTATTCTTTTATTGTCGTTAGAGTCTCGGAGACCCAGTGGCTTTCATCATCTGTCCTTAATGTTCGATCAGACCTGGCATGGTCATCCTTAAGTCTTCAGAGCAAGACTGCAGCTTCGTGGTTCCTGCGTCTGCTTTCTTGGAGAAGTGCATGCGTACCAAGCCTCCTTCTGATTTGAGGCGTCAGATCTTAGGGGCTGTTAGGGTTCTTCTTTCTTTCTTCCTTTCTTCCTTTCTTCCTTCCTTCCTTCCTTCCTTCCTTCCTCCCTTCCTTCCTTCCTTCCTTTCTTTCTTGAGAGAGAAAAAAAGAGGAAGTAGGGGAAGATAGAGCGAGGAAGGATAGAGGTGGGGGAGGGGTGGGGAGTTAGGTGAGGACAAACACGAGGTTTATTGAATGTCATTGGACAGTTGTCAGGACGTGAGGAGTCTGGGGCAAATAGCCAGTCCTTTTCATCTGCGTGTTGTGAGGTGACCACTCAGCACTTTCTCCATTTTATCGACTTTTAGCCTAATAGCCTCTCTGTGGAAAAGAAGAAAGTACCCAGTGTAGAAGTGAGGATGCTGATCCCCAGCGAGAGGCTGCTGGATCAGCATCCTGCCTGAATCAGGGGGATCCAACTTCTTTCCATTCACCTCTCCTTCACTGAGACCAACCTAGAGTCTGCCTCAACCTTCCTCTTGCATTTGGCCTGATTTCTGCCTTTCACGATAGCTCTGCGGAGTCATTTTGTCCGGGGCTCAGATCTTGAAAGGGACAGATTGTGCTTAATTATAGAGCTTTGTTCTCAGGCAACTTCTGTATTCCTGTATCAGTGAGCAGTCTTCCCCTTGGAGCTGGTATCTTTCTGTGTTTATAATTCACCAGGCAGATGAAGGGAGACCTGGTACCGCTTCCTGTGGCAGGCTGGCTCTGAAGGAGTCCTCTGTGCCCAAAGCATGGTCCCTGCAGTAGCACCCAGCTTATGCCTGAGGATTGCAACTGGACCAAGGAACACAGTTCTGAGAATAGAGAACCACCAATGATACACACTGAGTACTTTAGGTAGACACGCAATTGTGAATGTTCAAATTGGGTCACAACAGAAAACTAGCACACATTATGTAGGAAGCTGTCTTAGAGGGGAGCCAAGTGTGGTTTTGCTACGTCTATGCTTATAAGAAATAGATTTATCCATCAAGTCTCTGCTTAAAAATGACCACACAATGCATAAAGTAACATATGTACAGTTTCAGCATAGACTATTCCAAAGGAGGCCAAATTTTGTTGAGAATCTCTGTAAAAGCTACAGGTGTCTCCACAGGTTCTGGCTTTCCAATCTGTACTTCCCACTGTGACTCTCACGCATACATCCTCTTACTGCAACAGAAGAGCTCAGCTTTCTTTTACAGTGCAAGCTGGTAAATACTGGTTCTGGCAAACTCCCCCACGGTACTGTCCCCCCACCCTCCCAAATACTCAGAATCACTACCCTTACATAATGTGGCTTTATTTCAAAGAAAGGGGAAGAAAATCAGGACATAGTGGGAGGGAACCTTCTTGTTGGTGGTTTCCTATTCATGTTTAACACAGAACAACACGTCAGGAACTGAGGGCTGAGAGACAGCTCATCAGTAAAGAGTGGTTGTTGCTTTCCAGAGGATTTGGTTTCAATTCCCCTCAC
>NW_021604615.1:5234842-5246886 GCF_004785775.1 Grammomys surdaster
AAACATGATTTTTTTAAGAAAATCATGAGTGACACCCAAAAAAAACAGCAGAGACCATGAATAGAAGATAAATGAAAAAAGTCACAATTATCATGTCACCTGGTATGTTTTGGGGAAATAAGAAGGCAATGTAAATAGTGTCAAATCTCTAAAATTGTGGTGAACAATATAAGGTCAGACTCCAGGAAGAAGTGCCAAGGATATTTGTATTTTTAGAAGTGAGCCAAGCATCAAAACACAGTGTGGCAGAACCATAGCAGGTACTGAGAATAGGCTCACATAGGTGTACACACAGCCTAGTGACTGCAGTGGCTTTAGTGGTGTCCCCACTGGGGCACCATTTTGGCTTCTTTTGACCGTGTCTCACACCTTCCTCTGGGGAGGTGACCATTACTCATGCCATTTAGGCCTGTGTTTAGAAAGGCAAACGTGCTCCCTAAAAACAAACAAACAACAACAACAAAAAACTAGATCTAGTGCACTGTCCTCTGCTGTTTGGGGTACATGGTCTTTCCTGACTCTTGTTGGTCTATGCCTTTATGAATGAGATATCTTCATGAGCATTCTTGCTATATTGATACGATTTATATGATGAAATAATATATAGGACCACAAGGTAACTAAACCACTATTAGTTCAATTAATTACTGCCTGTTCTGCAGACTATTCAGTTCTAGGTGAGAGCAACTAATTTGGTCTAACATACAATTACTCGTAATTCAAGCCAAACTATCTTCTTCAGATACCACACTATACAGTACCCTGTCAGATGTGTGTAGTTGTGATTATCTTTTCTACATTGGAGTGAAACTTCAAGAGCAGTCTATTTATAACAAAGAGAACTTGTATTTTGTATAAATTTATCCTTGAGCATGTTTCAAAGTACATTCAGACATTCAAAACCAGACTGTACATAAAAACATTTCTGTTTAGTAGGTTGCCAAAGCTGCCATGAAAATGTAATATGTTGAGCTTTTCATAGTATAACTAATATATATTTATATGTATTATGAAAATAACGGCTTTTCTTCAAAAGAGTTAAGCAAAGCATTAAGGAAGAAAACCATGAGAATTCAGCATGGAAAGAAGAGAGTTGTGGATGGTAGTCATTTGCCTGAGCATCTGGAAATTAAGGACTACATTCTTCTTGCTGAGTGAAATGATCATGAGACGGTGAATTTGTGTGTGTGTATGTGTGTGTGTGTGTGCGTGTGTGTGTATAAGGTATACAGGTGAGAAATGGTAGAAGACTGTGTAGGACAGATGGAAAGATTTTACAAGCAAAGCACCCTTGTGCTATGAGGAAAAGAAAGCCAGAAAGAACTGAAACAGGAACAGTGGGATGTTCACAGTGTACCTGTGAGTTGTAAGGTTTAGAGAGAGATAGTCCAGCACATAGTGTGGACTCTTTATGATACAGGCACACAATGTGGACTCTTTATTGTACACAAAAAATTCTGAGCTTTGGAGGATGCTTCTGATGTGAAGAGTTGCCCTGGTGGGCACAGAAACTGCTTTGCCTAGTTAAAATAGAACAGCATTTTACAGGAGCACAATGACATTCCTAGATCTTCAGGAAAAATAACAAACTCAACTGGGGGGCTCTGCAGACAGAGGGAGAAGGAGACGGGAGAGCCTACTGTTTGCATCAGCACAGAGGAGCAATATGTTTAAGCTAGGATCAAGTTGACATTCATAAAGACTTTCAGAAGATACCAGGACACTTTCTGGAATCTTAACATCTAGGTAAAAGCAGAGGACTACTTTTAATGCAACTATATTTTCATCATGCCATAAAACATGAAGTAGTTACCAAGATAGTGGATAGTTTTAGATCAAGGAAAATTAGGAATTTTAAAGGTTGAGTAGGATCAGCAATAATGAAAATCAAATGTTTTGTTTGAAGCAAAGAAACTCATCTTCAATATGGTATTTCTTATTAAAATATAACCTATACAAATAGCGTAGTCCAATAATTATAGACATAGAAATAAAGAGACATTACTGAACACAACACTCCCCAGAGCAGTGAGTCATTCACTAAGGACGGTGTGTCTAAGAATCCGCCCCTGCTGGTATATAAAGATTCCTCACATCAGATTTCTGCTTCAGAGAGTGAGTAGGAAGCTGAAATGACAGTAAATAGCCTCTCTCTCACAGGAGGAGAAAGGGCTCTCTCTTAGAGAGAAATAACCATGCTGCAGAGGGCTCTGAAGGCAAATCCAAGAGTTTGCATGTTGGCTTGCCGCATACCTAGAGCCACCAAAGTTTTCTGTGAGATGAGTAAGTTCAAGAGCATTCAAGAGTATTTAAAAGGGTAATATTCAAGTTGACTCCAAGAGCAGGCTGGGAATTGGGACAGAGTTAGGTAGAGGACTTTGTTCACCGTCATCCTATGCTAGAAAGACTGGCCCTGGGAATGTGAGATGTGTTATCTTTCTTCTTGAACCACATTAGACATGTTTTATAAAATAAAATACACAGTTAAACATATATGAAATGGTTAAGATTTGTTTTAAACAGATTATTTAAGTCATTGAACTTTTCTAACTATTAGCCATTAAACAGGACCTAAAGTAAAGCTGTAAACAGGCTTGGTTACACTTTGTGCTTTTGTCTTCGGGAATAAGTTGTTGATGATGTGTCTGCTAGTCCTCGAAAGAAACAGCCTGTGTGCATGGATGGAAACTGTGTGGGAGAAATGACGTGTGTACATGTCTTGGGATGGAGGTTCTTCAGGGACATCCATAACTTGGTCCTTTCACTCACTGAGTTGGGGATGTAGGAAGTAAACTCAATGCCAAAAGAGGAAACTGTAGGAGACTCCTGTCTAGAAATGTGAAATTCACCGTGTACCTTGGGCAACAAGTCCCCTAGGCCTGGACTCAGCCATTCCAACAACCTGTAGACGTGTGAATCGTCTGTGATGGAAGCTTTGGAGTAAAGGATTCATCAGGGAGTATAGACCTGTGAGGACTGATCTGGAGAATTATGAAGATACAGAATATCAGATGAAGCCCATGGCCAACACTGACATGGAGGTGGACAGAGGATGGGGCTGCGGAGCCTGGGGCAGAAGGAAAGCTTCAAGAGTGACCTAGAATCCGACAACAGAGCACATAGCATGCAGTCAGCAGACCCACACCATGGCAGCCTCCAGCTGATGAGAGACATGAAGTCACAGGCCCCATCCCAACCTGTAGAGCCAGACCTGCCTTTCTTTTTTTTTAAATTATTTATTTATTTATTTATTTATTGAACATGAAATGCTTTTTTATAGCATGTTTTACAAGGGGAGGGGGTAAGAGGGGCCAGGTGGTGGAAAAGTACAAAATCTTCTTGGCCTGTGCCTTGAAACATGTCATGGTCTATACGGTACACTGCCTTGAATTATGATCTACCTGCTGTTCTTCAGAAGATATGGTACACTGCTTGAGTTATGGTCTCCCTGCTATTCTTAAGAAGACATGGTACTCTGCTTTGAGTCTATCTGCAGTTGCTAAGCAGGATCTTGCAGTTGCCAAGCTTCAGAGGACCTTGTGCAGGTGGGGAAAGGTAGGGGGTGAGGGTAAGGGCGAGGGTCCTGGCTTCTGGCATCTCCCCCTTCTCTGTTTAGTTAGAGAAGGCATCTTATGATCAATCCCAACTATGTGAATTTTGAATTTGGATGTCTAATTATGGGGGGTCTTAGACAAGTTCACAACCCCAAAACACTGATGTGAGACAAGTCACATCGATGGTCGAAGGCTTTAGGCTGTCGACGATGGGCAACATCAAGGGACTCCGATGTGGGTGAAAGGAGGGTGAGAGCCCTGTCTTAGGCCATGTAGGCTGCACCCACTCCCAGCACCACGCACTCCTTTTCGGCTGCATTGGGTGGGCCCCTGGGAAGTGGACCTACAATAATCCCGTCATTGGGCTAACTCACAGCCATCCTAGTCCCTTGTAAATGTTCAATTTACCAATCATTTGTCAGTTTGCAGACCCGCCTTTCAAGATGCTCAAGATGAGTAAGCAGACTGAAACTTTGGACTTTGGTTTACTGGTTTACTCTGGATCTCAGAAAGCCCAGACTAATCACCTCTTTGCCACCAGCTCTGTCTGTCATCCATCTCTTCCTCTCCTAGACCATGTGAAATACAGAGGTTCAACTAGGCAAGGTCTACAGGCCGAACCCACATGTGACTCATGGAGAGTCCCTCTAGTGATCTGTGTACAGTGGCTCCTATTAATCCTCTCTGGGGACACATTTTCCCTCATAGTGTCATTTTGAAACAACTTTTCCATATCACCTGTGTATAGCCAGAACCCTTCCTGCGTCCTTTAACTGACACACCCTTTCTCTTGGTCAAGCAGAGACATGGGAACCTAACATTCTTCTTTAACTTACCCATAGGAGAAGCAGTTATTCACTGTATTGTCGAGTACAGAAAGTGAGTGAGTTAAATTAGTTTACACTGGGGATTCAGACAGCGGATTTGTCTTCAAGTTCACAGGGATTCATGGACATTCAAAGGGTGATACTGCTTTGTGAGTAAGATTAGCTCCGTGCTCATTTTTCTTCGTTTCATCAAGGCACAGAAAAGTGTGACTCACATGAACTGTCCCAGTTATATATTTTATATATTTTTCTAGTTATATATTTTTCTTTATAAGATCTATTACAAAGTACTGCCAGAAACACACAGTGCTCCTAAAATTGCCCTTAAGGAACAAGGAGAGTTTCACAGGATTCCTCGTTACCTCCGTTCTAATACGGCCCCCATACCACCCACACCGCTGTTCCTGTGCACACCACCCACACCGCTGTTCCTGTGTTTGTCTGCCTCCACAGCCCACATTTCTGAAAAAGTTCCCGAGAACTAGAACAATAATTGGAGCTTTAGGAGTCATCAATGACAATCTTGTTTAATCCTCTAAAATCTGTCACTTCAAAGCAAAAAATATCCTAATGTCTTCCTGAGGAGCATCCTGACGGTGTGATTCACAGATGTCTTGCTCTTACAGCGGTCAGAGTGACATGTGCATTTTTGTCTCAGATAAGAACACTGTGACTCCAAGTCCTCTTTTTGTCTAGCTAGTGAGAGATAGTCGTGCAGAGGAGGTGGGACCAGACCACTCACAGTGGAGAGCTTAGTCTTTGGACTGAAATCTATTGAGTCTTGATGTGAGATTCAATACAGCACACCTCAGTAGCCATTTGGAGAAGACAAATGGCAGTCTGGGCCAGGAGTGTTTATCCAGTTAGTGGCTAAACTGATGCTGGCCATACAAAGACCTGGCTCTCTGGATTCCTGCTGGGGATCCTTAAGCTTCTACCCTTTTTAATCCCTGGCATCATGGAAAGCAAGAGACTAAATCTAAACAATGTTTCGGGAAGAACTCCAAAGTACCAACAACCTTTTGAGTTGAGTAAATACTTTCAACTCTTTTGGTAGAGAAGTATCACTGGGTGCAAATGCAGCGTCTTTTGAAGACAGAACAAATAAGTAGGAGAGACAAGAGCTGGTGTTCTGTTAGACAGTGACTGTGCAGGGGAAAGGATTTGGAGTACTCACTACAAAGAAGTGACCAATGTCTGGGAAAATGAGGATTTTTTTCATCTGATTGCGGAAATGAGCGCTGACATCAGTTATGAAGGGTGACTGAGAGTTGATCAGCAGACGAGCAGCAAATGCCGGATCTTTCCAAGCCCAAATGGTCCATAGCTCCACCTGCTTGCTCACCCTTTGCGTACTCCAAAAACTCACCAGAACAGCCTACTGTCCAGACTTTTTAAAAATTAACTTCATAAAATTCAATCCAAAATTCCAAAATTATTTCACGAATTTAGACTTGAGTTTCTAATCTTCCAGCATAGCCAAACTGCACGCATACGTGCACATGCACACATTCGTCCAGGTTTTTCCTAATATGCCCTTCATGGTGTGTTAATACCTCCAGGAAGTTACCTTCCCTCCTCTCTGCCATATAGATATATCTCCAAGGACCTTTCACGTCATCTTTTACCCTTCAAGATGCCCTTGGAAAAGAAGTTGGGAATCTTCCCTGAACATATCTTGATTATACCTCTAGATCCCTGTGCTCCTTGTGTGCAATGCAGTCATCAGAACATGTGTTTTCTCAATGCTAACATCCCTTAGTAAGCCATCAGCTCCCCGAGGACAAGGATTGCCTACCTTGTTTCCCCAAAGCCCAGCATAATGTCTCAGATAAACCTACTCTAGTGTTTAATTGGTTTTAGGAAATGTCACTCTTCATTACCTTCTGCCCAAGACCCTGTGAAGCCAAGGCTGGGGCTAGAGTTCCTCCTGCTCTGTCTTTCCCTGGTCTTTTCCAGGTGTTCTGCTCCCATGTACCAGGTCTCTCTGGGATTTCAAGTTCTATCTCATCATGTACTGTCTGGAAGATCCCTGTCCAAACTTGGGTTTGAAGGTTCAATTTTCCACCATGAATTGAGTCCCTCAGACTGTGATGCAGAGAGAAGTAGCTTCCTCCTTTCCCATGGCCGCCCCATAGAGTTATTCTTCAGAGCTTAGAGTCTGGACCAAGTATTCTTCATGCCTACAACCAAAGTCAGCCCACAGTTAAAGAATAAAAAGAGCCTGAGGTATGGAACATGGAGAGGACAACTGACCCCTCGTTAGCCTGACACACAGAGGCATCACTAGTAAGTCACAGCCCTTCCCCACGATCTCACATTAAAAACATAAATGACTTCAAAAGTCTCTCAGTCTTTACAGATTCAAACACACTAAAATTCCAGTCGTTTTAAAATATCCAGTTTCCTAAAATCCAAAGTCTTTTAAAATTCAAAGTTTCTTAACTATGGTCTCCAGTAAAATTCTTTCTTACTTGAAGAGGGAAAAAATTGAGACATGAAGACAGTCAAGATCAAAGCAAAATCAAATTCCAATTGTCCAATGTCTGGGATCGAGTTAAGATTTCCTGGGCTCCTCCGAGGGGCTTGGGTCACTTCTCTAGCTCTGCCTCTATAGCACACATAGGTTGTCTTCTAGGCTCCAGCTGGTTCCACTCCACTGCTGCTGCTGTTCTTAGTGGTCATTCCATGGTACTGACATCTTCAGAATACTGGGTCTTCTGTTGCAGCTAGCCTTCACCAACCGCCTTTCATAGTGGAAGTCCCAACCTTGCTGCACGACCCTTTCAGTCTTGGGCCATTGACTGCTATTAAGTTTGCACCTTTACCAAAGGCCTCTCCTGGCCTCTCACAGTGCCAAGCCTCAGCTGCTCTTCATGACCCCTTTATGCCTTCAAAAACAGTACCACCTGGGTGACTCTTACACATTACCAAGCACAGCTGCAGCAGGAGGTACAACCTTGCTGGTCTCTGGAACATAGCTTCTCTGTTCTCTCAGGAAACACTTCCCATAACATTTCACATCAGTGATGCTGATCTCTTCTTAATCACCGATAACTTTTTAGCTCTAGTTAACCAGCATCAGTTGATGTTCCCGTAACATAAAGGTTTTGCTTCAGTGATTCTGGTATCTTCTTAATCACAGCTGATTCTTCTGCCCCAGTTAACCAGAACCACAGAATCTTAAAGCAGCCCTGATAGAGATTTTAAACTTCCCACTGAAGCATCACAGGCCAGGGCTCCACCCTCTGCACTGATCTCAGTAGTCTTCTGTTCCAGGCTCCCAGAGAACAGCCCACTGAGCTCTCAACACTCAATGGTTCCTCTAGACCAAAGTTCCAAAGTCCTTTCTGTCACAGCAATGTCCTCACTATGCTGGTACCAATTTATCTTAGGTAGGGTTTCTATTGCTTCAACAAAACATCATGACCAAAAAAAAGCAAGTTGGGGAGGAAAGGATTTATTCAGCTTACACTTCCAGATCATAGCCCACCGTTGGAGGAAGTCAGGACAGGAACTCAACCAGGGCTGATACAGAGGCCATGGAGGAGTGCTGCTTAATGGCTTGCTTCCCACATGGCTTGCCTGGCCTGCTTTCTTATAGAACTCAGAACTACCAGACCAGAGATAACACCACCTGTTGTGGCCTGGGCCCTCCCCCATTGATCACTAATTGAGAAAATGCCTTACAGCTGGATCTCATGGAGGCATTTTCTCAACTGATACTCCTCTCCCTCTCCCTCCCTCCCTCCCTCCCTCCCCCCCCTTCCCCCCTCTCCCCCCCTCTCTCTTTGATGACCCTAGCTTCTGTCAGGCTGACACACGAAACCAGTCAGTCAGTACAGTGAGAGAAAAAGAATTGCAATGAAACAAGGGGAAACACGGACACTGCTCGGAAGCATTGTGACTGCCTCAGATTCCAAATGACTGAGAGAAAACTAAATGAGGTCCGTGGCTGCTCAACCCAAGAGCTGTTAGGAAGGGAGTGGAGAGCTCTCTGCACTGACCTGTCTGGTCATCCCATCTGTCAGGATGCAAGATCAGGGCCACACTAAAATGGTCATTCAGTCAGACAATGGGCCACAGTTAGGAAAGACCTCACTGGGAAGCTGGAATATACCAGATGTGTTGAGAGGTGCTTGGGGTGGGGGCACATAGACTCCTCTAGCCAAGCATTCTGAAGGCAAGCGTGACCAATAAACCTGTCCAATACTAATGGTGTGGGCATACGTGCCAGCCTCTAGTGTCACTGATGTGTGGTGTAGACTGAGTGCTGCTATCACTTTTATGTCCCCTACTCATGCTTGGGAACACACAGTTTAATCTTCTCAGGTTAGTGATAGTTGTCTCAAGTGCCAAGCTTATGATTATGATAGTTACAGGGACAGTATTTTGTCTCCACGTAGCAGAACACCTCTACACTTCCTGCTAGGACACAGCAGGAACTTCCACAGTTATCCTTACCTGCTTCCCCAGATGTCTTGGAATACTTGCTTTGTGAGGGACCACCCTCACACACTCCTCTGCTATGTCATTCCTCAGACAAGAAGTACAACACACAGTTAAGATAATTTGTAAATCACATGGCTGTAGCTTGCCATTCTGGCTTTAAGATGCTTTCTGGAGCAGCAGTTTTTACCAAGGGTACCACATGCAACCTTCTTTGCCACTGGTGTAATAGGATAAACTCAGATAGATGCTCGTAGTGCTTTCAACAGAAGCTGATTTGATGTCTTGTTGGAATTCCTTTATAAAACGTAATTGTGGAGACTCATATCCATGGCACAAGTAGTCTTTGTGGAAACATCTGTAAAACTGGTGCTCAGAAGTGTTCTTCTGGAGTTTCTCTGTTATGCTGAAGTTCGTTAACCACAGAAATATAAATACTTGGTGCATAATAATACACCGTGTCATCAGGGGAAGGATTGAGACAGCGGGTGGCACCATGTTTGTTTGTTCTTGGCTTGTTTGTGGGATTGTTTTCTTTTGTGCAGTACCAGGTTCGTCTTCTGCTGTGCGTGGGAAGAACAGGAGATGAAAATCACCCCAAAGAGATGAGAGGTCCTTATATGGGAGGGTTCAATGGGGGCACTGCTATCTTTACACAGAGTCACAGAGAACTCCATAGGGCAGCCACCGTGTTAGCAGTGCATAGGTATTTCCACACACTGGTGATGATTCACATGCTGCCAGTTAATGCCCTGTAACAAATTGCTTTAAATTTTGATGAAATAAAATGTGCTATAAAAGAAGAAATAAATACCTTGGTTAATTTCATTATTTGTAGTTTCCAGTTCTCCGCTCTAAGAATCTCCTGCCCGACCATTTTCCTTCCATCCCTCTGATGTCATATTGCTGACAAACAAGGCCTTGCTGTTCTTGTTATAGATGGGAGTCCACAAAGTGTTCCTGAAGTACTGGCATGTGGACCAGCTCAGTGACCTGTGGCTCCAGCTGCAAAGGAAGATTGTAACTTGCCAGAAAGGTAAGCAGCGGACATGGGCGCTCAGATCTTTTCAGTGTGAGTTTCCGAACCACTCAGTGCACCTCTGCGTTCAACTGTCAGCAGGGTTAGCATCACAGTGCACTTCCCAACCCGCTCAATGACACTCCATCAAAGCAAGTGCCTCATGGGGTCTGGGGAAGCTGTGCTGCTTAGTTTATTGCATACTAGTTCCTGCATAGGTGTTTGCAGGTCTCGCATGTCTTATTGGTTATATTATTCTATATGAAATTATGTAAGTTCTTACCTCGGTCATAATTTGGAGGAGGAAATAAACACATCTTGACAGTTCTGCATGGCACAGTAGATCCTGCATAGTAGATGGGTCTGCATAGTATCTCACTGATTGCCAGCGGCAGTGTTCTCTTTAGGAAGCACACAGGACATGAGATTGTGCCTGGTGATGTGCAGTGGGAAAACTCACCTGGCTCCTGGCTGCAGCCACAGTGCAGGTCCCTGTGGAACCCAGTACAGATCTCAGCTATGCCCAAATCAGCCAATTGCCCAAACAGCATTTCTGTAACTCTCTTTAAGCCCTGGACAACCCTCGACTTTGTTTTCCTTTAGGCAGTGATGGTAATATTTGCTGTGACTTCTTTTATGGCTGTTGGCATCCATTTTATTATAACGTCGGGAGAAATTTAACTTTGAGTGTGTTTTCTGTGCAAATCCAAATGACTGCTAAAAACATGCATTGTTACAAAACAGCTGTTCCTCACATGAAATTAATGCAATCAGTACATGAGAAAATGGGATGTGTGTGTGTATGTTCATGTCTGTGGACATGCATCTGTGTGTGTGTCCGTGCACATGCATGTGTGTGTGTACATGCCTGCATCCCTGTGAGTGTATATTTGTGTGCATGTGCATCTGTGTGAGTACACATATATGTGTGTAGGTGTACATCTGTGTGTGTGCCTGTACATGTATATGTGTGTGTGAATACAAGACTATGTATGTGTGCACAAGCATTTGTGCATGTTTGTGTGAGTACACAGCTGCGTGTGCACGTGTGCATGTTCATGTGTGTGTGTGTGAGAGAGGGGGGGAGTGCATGTGCACACGCAGCAACTCTTTTGTGTCAGCCTGAAAGACAAAGGTAAATATGTGATTGCTTTCATCCTCACCTTGTGCGACAGGGTCTCTCAGCAAACCTAGAACCCACCAACTGGCTAAGATGGCTGAACAGCAACTCCTCAGGGTCCCCCTGTCTACTTTTCTGGACCCCCGGCCATCTACCCTCCCAGTGCTCCAAAAACCAGCTTTTCCACATGAGTCCCCATGCTTTTTCTAGTAACCATGTCACCCACAGAGCCGCCTTCCATGAAGCTGCCTCCTCAGCCCTCTGTAAACAGGTTCTAATGTGTTCTGTAGTTTAATTCATTGTAGAAAAGTACAGGAAAGAGAAGCTAGGTTATGCAAAATTTCTTAATTAGCACATGTCTGGGATGTATTTGAAATTTTCTAAAACCAGGAAACCTGCTAGAAGCATGCTATATGAGCCCCCTCCGCTCTGTCATCCTTCCTGTGTGGATCCTGTTAGGCTGAAGCCTTGGGAGAAATCTCTGGTGAGGCCCCTCAGTCTCTGATGTAAAAAAAAAAAAAAAAAAAAAGTCCTGCCAGATACAGAATTTAACATGTACAATTTAAATCTTGACCAAAGTTCAGAACCTTGTTCCAAGTCAGCATCCATCTTGTCCACTTCAGGCCCGCCCCTTACAGAACCATGAGAGAGAAAATATGGTCCTGGTCTCTGTCTCTCAGATGCCTCCTACTTGTGCAGGGCCAAGAGGAGAGAGGAGGGAGAGGGAAGGAGGAGAAGGAGAAAGAAGAAAAGAAAGAGAGGAAGAGAGACAGGGAGAATCAAGAGGAGGAAGCCATGGGGAGAAGAAAAGGAGGAAGAGGAAAAGGAAGAGGAAGAAGAAGAGGAGGAGGAAGAACAAGAGGAGGAGGAAGAGGAGGAACAGAAGGAAGAAGTGGAGGAGAAGAGGAGAAGGAGGAGTGCAGTAAGAACTATAGCAGGCATATTGTGACCCAGCACTGGTATTCCTTGCTGGGGCAGATTCAAAGTATTCTTTACATGTCCTTGATGTGTTTATAAGAAGATAAAGAGTGAGGGGATGTGTTCGGTGGAGGTGTGGTGAGGTGTAGGGAAGGGGG
>NW_021604615.1:5246986-5273306 GCF_004785775.1 Grammomys surdaster
AAGAGAAGAGAAGAGAAGAGAAGAGAAGAGAAGAGAAGAGAAGAGAAGAGAAGAGAAGAGAAGAGAAGAGAAGAGAAGAGAAGAGGAGTAGAGGCCAGCCATGAACACGTGGAGAGAGGAGCAAAGGGAGTGAGGAGAGAGAGGAGGAAGGGGCAAGGGGACAGAGCAGGAGCAAGAAGGCAAGAGCAAGAAAGCGAGGAGGGGGCAAGAAGCCCCCTTTATAGTGAGTCAGGCATGCCTGTCTGTTGCCAGGTAACTGTGAGGCAGAACTTAGACAAAATGCAAACCTCTGATCTCATGCACTCACAGCAGCTCTGTGGCCAGCATCTTGTCAGTGATTCACACACACTGGTCACCCTCAGCCTTCTCCCAGCAGACATCTCTTCCTCAAAAACTACCGTGCCCTGGAGAAAGACTGGCAGGCATCTCTCTAAGTACTGTATGCCCTGCTGGTCACAGCTGTGGCCTTGGGGCTCTGCAGACTGCTGTGCCCACTCCATTTCAGCAGACTGGAGGCAAGCTCCCGGGCTAATCTCTGATGTCACTCTCCAGCTTAGGGTTCGAGGAGCCTTGGCTGGGGATGCAGTTACCCAGCTCATGGTTCTGAGTCCCCCTCTCGCTGACATATGACAAACGGACCCCTGTTACTTCAGCCAGCATCGATGCCCTAGAGATGTTGGCTGGGACTACTTGAAATCTCACCCTGCCTTACTCCAGGTGGCACCTGCACCCCTGCCTCACCTGGAGGCTGGTTGGAAATGCAGTCTCAGCACCAGCCCACACTGACTGAATCCAAACTTGGCTCTCAGCCACAGCTGAATCTGGGTCAGGAAGAGCCTGTTTAACACAATGTTATGTGTGAACAGAGCAGGCACCCCAGTGTTCCTGAGAAATGGCTTTAAATATAATTAGAGGAATCTGGGACCCTCTTCGACGTGACACTCACTTGAAATTCTTTTTCTAGTTAGCCTCAGAGACTGAGATACTCTGGTAACCAATCTGGAGCAGGGATGAGCTGAACTCCGCCCCCTCGCCTTTCTGAAGATAAGAATGGGGAGCAGCCTTAAAAACGGCATTGAGATAAAAAACATAGTTTCATTTGAATGAATGAAATAATGGACACACACACAAACATTTTAGAAACCACAGGCCTTTGGATGTGAACATTGCTTACTGGTTTTTATTTTCTCATCTCTCAGAATTTAATAATTCACTCAAAATTTATGTAATATAGATGAATTTTCCACCTTTTAACCTCATTTTTTGGTTGTTGTTAGTAAATATTTGGAGAAGAGAGAATTTTAAATTTAAAGAAAAGTGAAATTTAAACTCAAACTTTAAATGAAGCAGCCATGGCAGAGGCAGGCTTCAAACTGTGGACAAAGAAATCTGTAGCCCATTTCCAGCAGGCTTGGCTTTTTTTCTTTTTTCTTTTCTTTTTCTTTTTCTTTTTGTGATTCTTTGTTGAGAACGATAGTTTTCAGCAACCCATGTGACTTAGTTCTAGAAGACGGCCAATTGAAAAGGGTGGGAAGATGGTGTCATCTGCCTATGGGGCAGCAGGCTTCGTGGGTGAGCAAGATGGTATCCTGGGAAGCCCAGCATTTGCTTTCCATGTTAGTCTGCCTGCACTTCAAGAGCTTAACCCTCCTGACTGTGTTCCCACCTTTGCCTTCTCAAGGCCAGTAACTGTTTTTTGTTCAATGCAAGAAAAACAGAAGCCAGTCCAAAGCACAGACAAGGTCTCCATCCCCCTTGGGTTTACACATCACGTGCCTGGAGCTTCATCTTATTCTGCACTTTATGCTCCAGGAAGTCTGACCTAGCTTTTACAGTTATATTTTTGTTGTTTATAGACTAATTCAGCACAGCTGTCTTGTAGGGATGTTGATACAATTGTATTTCAAAGTAACTTTCCAGTTAGCATCCTCATCTGGGTTTAAAGGGCTAATTAAAGCCCTAAGTGGAGAAAGTTGTGTCTAACTTTACAGCATCTCCTAGACGGCCCACATATGTGTTTCCTTCAGGCACCGGGGAGTGTCACACAGTGATTTCCTTCTGACATTGCCTGTCTTTTTAGTCTTCAGTTTCCTCTAATCTGAGGTATTTGAAGCCTGAAGGGGTGGTATCTCCCAAGAGGCTGAAAGGCCAGTCAGATGTCAGCACTCTGTGCCTGACCCCAGCCATCTGCAGGGACTGGCCCCTACACCTGCTTTGCTCACATCAGTGATGGAGGCCAGTTCCCTTTCTCAAAAGGGAGCCTGCTCCATTTCCACCCCACACTAATTGTTAGCAAGTCCTTTCATCTATTGATTGCTATATCCTTCCATGTGACTTCCCCTATTGCTGATCTGTCCCCTCTGGAGGGCCACAAATCACAGCTAGAGGACCGCAGGCTTGGGGGATGGAGCTGCCTCACAGGCACAGAGAGATGGGAGTCCACGCTCTGCCATTCCTTGCTTGTCTTTACTGGAAACAGAAAAGAACTCCATTAGCATTGAGACCAACACACAGAGATCTTTATTTGTTACATTGTTTTCACATTAAATGGCGTAACTGAGTATCTGAGACAGCAGAGTGCCTTTAGGTCCTGCCTTCTGGATTTCTCACTTCAAAAAAATCCCTACTGATCAATTATTGGTTTCACGGCTTTTTCAGTTAATTTCCACCCCAGACTTTATTCATTTTTCTAGACCAGCAATCCTGAGAAATAGGAAGTGTACATTTCCTATTTCTGTAAAACTTCTGTAGATCTCAAAGTAGTGTCGACCTCTAAGAACTATATAGAAACCCTAGCAATATTATGAGCAAGTAATTTAAGAAGCTAGTTCAGGGAGCCTTGAGAGTTTCTGGAAAGACCAGGACTCATGAAAGGCTATTAGTGCACCCCAAAAAGGTTCTGGGGAAGCTACACCCAAGGTCTTTCTCATTCATTTGATCCAGGCCATCCTTGTCAGCTTGTGTTACAAAAAGACAACAAAAGAATTTTGTATAAGAAACCTCTTTCAGGGACAGGGCTGTCTGTCATACTATTTTAGTGATATCCTCTTTGCTGTGATAAAATACCTCCCACCCAGAATAACTTACGGGTTTGTTTGGGCTCACGGTTCCTCAGGGATCCAGCCTATCTTGGTGGACAGCATGAGGCAGAGAGTGACCAGGAAGCAGGGGTGGCCTATGAAGTCTCAATGCACGGTCACAGTGATTCACTGCCTTCAGCCATGTTTTGCCTCCTAAAGGTTCCTCACCCTTTCAAATGGAACCTCCAGCTGGAAACTAAGTATCTAAGCATCTGAGACAGTGTGGGACACTTCACACTGAAAGAGAGATTGGGATGTGCTAGCATATTCTTATTCTGGGTTGAATGTGTTAATTCTTGATTGCAGTGCTTGTGTATTTGTGTGTGTGTGTGTGTGTGCGTGCATGTGTGTATGAATGTCTATGTCTGTGTGTCTGTGTATGTGTGTGTCTGTGTCTATATGTCTTTGTATTTGGTGTGTCTGTGTATATATCTGTGTATATGTGTGTATCTGTATGTCTGTGTCTGTCTCTGTGTGTGTATGTCTGTGTGTGTATGTCTGTGTCTATATTTGTGTGTGTGTCTGTGTCTCAGTGTCTGTAATGTCTCTTTGTGAATGTCTGTGTCTATCTGTGTATATGTGTGTCTGTATGTCTGTGTCTGTATCTCTGTGTGTGTCTGTGTGTGTCTCTGTGTGTCTGTTTGTATGTCTGTGTCTATATCTATACGTATATCTGTGTGTCTGTGTCTGTATGTCTGTATCTCTGTGTGTGTCTCTGTGTATCTGTGTCTCTGTATGTGTCTCTGTGTGTCTGTGTCTGTACGTCTGTGTGTGTCTGGTTTTCTCCCTTTAGATCTGCCCACTGACCTAGGATTGTGTTCTTTTATGAAGTTATAAGAGGGTTTCTGGCACGCCAGCACTTACTTCAGAGAATGAGCATCAAGCAGCAAGAGGTTACCTCCATCAAGAGCTTCTTACAGAGCACAGAGGACATGGCACTGAAAACCTATGATGCCCTGGTCATTCAGAACGCTTCCGACATTGCCCGGGAACATGATAGGCTCCGGAAGGAGGTCCATGCTGCCTACCACAGGAACAGACAAGAGGAAGGAACCAAGAGGTAAGGTCCATCTATAACATTAATTACCTTCAAGATCGTCCTGGGAGTCAGGGGCTTCTGATAGCCCTTAACACAAAGCACAATTGAACCAAGAATGGCTGGGGAACAGGCCTGCGTGCTGTGTTAGCCCAGATACTCCAGTAAGCTCAGAGTTGCTTTTCCTGGGAGGTCCCTTCATGAAAAACCATCTCCACGTGTAAGTTTAGTCATATAAAAATAATATTGTTTCATTAGCCTTGTTGATGTTACTTAAGCATCACACAAAGCTTTGAGCTAGCAAAAATCAGCTAGCAAGACAGTTAAGGTGCTTGTGCAGGTGCAAGACATATAAGGCTGGCTAATAGAATTTTCTAGAAACCTGCCCAAATAATTCAGACACCACTTTGAAAACATAAAAGTGGTGAATAAACAGGAACCCCTGTGTATGAGCCACATGCCCAGGGAGGACAGAATCAGGTTCCTTGCACAGATCTTCATGACTGTCAATTTTTGCTAAAGACCTCGGGAACCTCCTGTTTCTCTCTGAAAATGACTCTCCCTTGCCATCACTGCCTGTGTGGAATGATTTTGTTGCTGTTGTTAAAGTGGATATGGCTGTGTGTCTTTGCTAATTAGCTTCCAATATCTTAGTGATTAAATACTGGAAAAACATTCTTTTGTACAGAAAACTGTAATTAAACATTACAGAGGAAACAAATCATTCACCGAGCGGCCTCGCTTCCTCCTCAGTGACTTCATTTTCTACATGGGCAGCCAGCTTTCATGCTGCTGGTTTCCAGCCCTGTTGATGCTCTGACACACACAGATATAATTATGAAACAGATGAGAAGAAACCCCTGGTGAAGGGAACTCACCAGTGTCTCACACGATTACCCCCACACATGAAGGCAGAAAGAAAAAAAATGTGAAAGCAAGACAACTACTCATTCTCAGTGGCTTCCCAAATCACATTTATCATTTTCCCTACTGGAACTAAACAGCCATTCCAATTCTTCCGTTTGATTATGTGCTTTATTTGCCTGATATAAAATTAAGTGAAGAAATGTTTGCCTGCTATGTGTTGATACCAGCAGTTAGCTCTGCATCGGGCAACTGTGCAGAGTCACAGGAAGAATCATAATTCCATACATAATTAGTAATTGCTGATAAGATGAGAGAGAGAGAGAGAGAGAGAGAGAGAGAGAGAGAGAGAGAGAGAGAGAATATGTCAAATTATGAGTTTCCCTTGTGGAGCACGGTGTCACAAGGGACCGGTGATGAGCTCCGCACACTGGCTGCAACACTAACTCTCTATTAAGCTGGGTTTCCCAGAAATTATCATTCAGATTGAAATTCTGCCTTTTTCATTTGCTTAAGAATCAGACTGTGAAAAATCCTTTCTGGGGATGGCTGATGGGAAGCGTGAAGCCCTTTAAGTAACTGGAGCATTGCTGGGGAATCCTGAAAGGAACCGTGATAGACATCCCCAGTGCTCCAGCAGAGGCCAGGCAGGCCAGGGCAGCAATCCCTGGGTGAGCAACTTGCTAAGAACCAAACACAGATTTCCCAGCAAGGCCAGCTAGAAAGAAGGCTCCTTGCCAAGAAACTCTAGTTAGTGTCAGGGGAAAGGGCTCATCACTGTCACCCGAATGACACACCTGGGCCTCCGTGCTCTGTGGCTGTTTGTGGTTTTTTTTTTTCCGTCAAGAGCCGAAGACCAAGGAGGATGCCGGCACATCCACTCCAACTCCGTGCCAGTGCCCATGGCAGTGGATAGCCTTGCCCAGGCTCTCGCCGGACCTTCCACCCGGTCCCCGTCACTGCACTCTGTGTTCAGCATGGATGACAACACTGGCCTCCCGTCACCACGGAAACAGCCTCCACCCAAGCCAAAGAGGGACCCTAACACCCGGCTGAGTGCCTCCTATGAAGCTGTGAGCGCCTGCCTTTCAGCCGCCAAGGATGCAGCCAGTGAAGGTTAGCCAATGGAGGGTGGGGGGCGGGACAAGTGAATGCTATTTCTCACCACTCACATGCTGGGTTCCAGCTGGGAGTGCCCATGACACCATTGTGGCCCTAATATACTTTTTAATAGAAATAAATCCAGTTGTTGGCTTGCCGGCAGCTTTTTAATCATTAAATATAAATAATATTCAAATCCTTAAGCCTCTTAGGGGAAAGCTACTTATGGGTCAGTTCCTTCACTCTGGGTCCCGCCTCTGCATTGAATCAACAGCCTCAACGCCAAGGCAGTTCTAGAAGTGGGTTGCTACTTCATATAAATATTCACAAATTAATTGAAAAGGTAATAATATTCACCAGGCTTTCCCGATCCTGACCTAATTAAAATTTAAGCCCACTTTTTTTTTTTTAACATGGCTTGTGAAACAACAGATGCTGAGAAACATGGCCATAAAGTTCAGTTTGTGTAACTTTCAGACTAGACAGCAAAGGGCTCTGCTCTGAGGGGTCAAGAAACAGTTATATGGAAAGGGGAAGTGGCAACTACTCTCTATTCACTCTCAAAAATCCACGTACTGTGAGTGTTCACCGATGGCTGGTACTACAACTGGAAAAAGAAAGCCGGTTCTTCTGAACAGGGCATTCGCAAATGGGTTACAGATAAGATTCGTGGATGGATCACACAGTGTGTGGCGACCACCACATACCTAAGTGCATGTGTCCTTCATGGGAATGCAGAAACCCTTCTCTTGGAGAAGGGCAGGTCATAAACAAGTCAACCCATGATGATTTTAACCTCAGACCATTGCTGTGGAAAGAGTGTTGTCGGCGGAGTCATTGTGCAAGTGCGAGAAGATCTCACTGGAACGTAGATAGTGTCTGATGGTATGACATGGAGCTGAGTGATCTCAGTGGTTAAATGATTCAATGAAACAGAAATAGAGCGAAACGGCAATCTCAATTTAAAGAAAGATCCAGGATTCTAACCCCTGACAGGCACCTAAAGCAGTGGCAGCATCCGAGATCCCTCAGAGCCAGTCACACTCCTTAAGATCTTACTGCAACCTGATATGATTGGTTGATCTCCTCAGGAGGCCTGCCCTTTCTGAATAGAGGAGGAGTGTGTGGATGGGGAGGGGCAGAGAGGAGGTGTGGGGGAGCAACTGGGAGGACAGGAGAAAGGGAAGATTTAGGTTGGATAAAAAAAACTAAATAATAATAATAATAATTATTATTATTATTATTATTAATAATAAATAGAATATAATGATGCTGAGAGAACGAAAGAAACAAAGAGAGGGCTGGAGAGATGTCTTGAGAGTTAAGAGCACCGGCTATTCACCCTAGGACCCAAATTTGGTTCCCAGCATGCACATTGTTATCCACAATCATCTGTAACTCCATCCAGTTCCAGGGGATCTGCTATCCTCTGACCTGTGGGCACCCGACATGCATGTGGCATGCCTACATACATGCAGACTAACACTCATACATATAAATAAAAATTAATCTATTTTTTTTTTAGAAAGAATAAGATAAGAGGGCTGGAGAGATGGCTCAGCGGTTAAGAGCGCTGACTGCTCTTCCACAGGTCCCGAGTTCAATTCCCAGCAACCACATGGTGGCTCACCACCATCTGTAATGGGATCTGATTTCCCCCCCTTCTGGTGCGTCTGAAGACAGTGACAGTATACTCAAATACATAAAATAAATACATCTTTAAAAAAAAGAAAGAATAAGAACATTTTTTACAGAAATTTTGGCTCAAAATTAAGGCCACTGTTTTAATGCACCAGTTGTATTTTCAAAACTTTTAGGAGGTGGTGTGGGAGATTCTCATGTGTCCTCCATGAATGCTGAGGGTTAAGGGTCCGGTGTGAGATTCAAGAGGTCTGTGCAGAGGAGAGCAGTGGAGGCCAGAGGGCCATGTCGTGGGTCTGCAGCCGATGTCCCCAGATGCAGTGACTTAGAACACAGCCTGGCAGGAAGTTGGCTTGCTCTTCCACTGGGCCTGTGAGAATCAGCTTCCAGTCATCAAAACACCTGAGATGGGGGAGAAGGGTCAGAGCAGTGGTACAGGGGGAGGGGGTTCAGAGCTGTGGCACATGGGAGAGGGGTGGGAATAAGATGTTTATTAAACAATGTGGGCAATAAGACAGCATCTAACACTCTGAGGGGAGGGGTATGGGGAGGTGATGCCTGGACACTCAAAGGAGGCCAAGGTCCCCCAAATATGATTGAGATTGGACACCACAATGTCCGTGCAGTCAAGCCCCATTTCTGTTTGCACCTAGCAGGCTCTATCAACTCCCTGCACAGGCCCCAATCCAAAGTCCTCCTAGTATACTAGGAGGACACTGTTCTAGCCCCGAGGGACCAGAAGTCACAGAGATACGAGGAAAAGGAAAACAGTGGGAAATTATGAATGCAGAATGGGTCCATGCCCTGTGTTGGAGACAGAGACAAATGAACTATAACAAGAACACAAGAGGCGCTGGGCTTAAGCAGACCCCACATGGGGAGAATTGGAAACTGGGAGGTCCTAAACCCGTCCTCACGGTCTCTGGTCTTCCTCTTACTGTCTTTAAATTCTTGCATAGACCATGTCTTATTTTGAGAGATTACTAGGACCAGGTTGTGCTGATATGGAAGTCACCTTAGATGCCACTAATGTATCTAAACACAGAACTCCAGAGGGAAGTGTTTCGTGTGTGGAGACGTGTCTCTCCTCCCAGAGCTTAGGACACGTTGACTATGACTTCAGGATGGCTCAGGTGGGAGTAGAGTCTCTGAGCCTCTGAGACTGGAAATGCAGCCTGGGATCCTCCAAGTCCTGTTAGACACCAAAACTTGCCCCAGTGTTGTGCCCCATGACCAGGGTTGTTCTGGGCCTTCGTTTCATTGGCAATGTTGAGTACTTGTGACTATTTTATGCGTAAACTCAGAAACTAAAAAAAGGAAACTCTTGAAATAAGTAAATTTTAATTGTCCCTACATCCGTACTTGAAAATAAACTGATCACACGCAACACACCCGGAAATAGCCGCAAGATCAAATTAGGCTCCAGTGCTCTAACTATGGCTTCCCTAATTTTAGCTTATGAAGAGTAACAATTTCTAGTCCTGGCCCACAGAGACTCCAAATTAATATTCAGAGGACACAGCAGGAAGCTGTGCTCCCTGCAGAACTGCTGCCTTACTCCAGGCAAGGCACCTCCTGAAGCCCCACCCACTGGAGCACTAGCCATACTCTAAGGAGCACTGTCTAGCTCCCATGAGTATCTTCCATGGTAGTTGAAAGAAAAGGGGGAGGGGATGCTTACTGACATAAGGGGCCTTATTCTCAGTATTTCCCATCCTAACAACACCCTGTGGCAAATCATCATGGCCCTATGCAGATGGGGAAACTGAATCAGGGAACAGTGTGTGTGACGTGCCCTTGTCATTCAGACACCCAGCTTTGCTCCAGCCAGGGAGACTTCAGAACCCAGTTTCTTGGCTGCCCCATCTAACAGGCTCCTCATCATTGAACACAAAAGACTTTACCTCTGAAGCAAGCCTGGAGGGGGCTACAGTTCATTTTCTACTGTTGCTTAGCAACCCACCCAAACAGTGTTTAAATAAGATGATGGCTGTTGCTCTGTCTCTCAGGCAGTGGGTCTCAAGAGATGGGGATTGTCTGGTGGCTCCCACTCAAGGTCCCAGATCGGCTACAATGGTCTAGAATCGGGTCACCAGGTCTGATCCCTTAGTCATGTGATGTCTGATCCCTTAGTCATGTGATGCCTCAGCATCCAAAGGTTTCTGTATCTCTAGCTGGCCTCTGCTTTTGCTTTGATGGCATGGAGACTTCTAGGATTAATGCAGAAAGATGCTGCTCCAGAGCACTCACCGTAGGAGAGGAGGGACAGATGGATAAGAACCACATTTTATGTACCACCCCCCAGGAAGCAAGAAGAATTGCTTCTGCCTCATCTATCCACCAGGACAGTTCCAGCATCCTGTCTAGGTTTGGGAAAGGAGATGCACATTCAATTGCTTGATAAGGATGGAAATAAATCTGTGGCAAATGTTTTGGAAAATCCAATAGGCTTCAGTTCACTCTGAAATAAGCAATTCATTCTTTACTCATAGAGTCACCTAGGTGACAGTAGGGTCACCTCCAGAGGCTCCCAAAGCCTCCTTTCTGCATCCCCCAGTGCTCAAGGTTTGGGCTGATGTTTCTTAAACAGTGAGAGTTCCTGACTCCTTCAAGGCTGTGGTTTTCTCCTTATGTTCATCAGACTTGTGATATAAAATGACAGTGCATGTCTGCTAGGCAGACATGCTCCTGCCTGAAAGGGGACATGAGGTGACACTCAGGGTCTGTACATGCCATTTACAACAACAGTTGGCTAGTGTTGTAAGGACCTCTATGGGAATGGAGTCCAGCCCCTGACCATCATACTCCTAGTCTCTGAGGTTCATGCCCTGGGGTTTTAGTTTCTCCCTGGGCTCTGAGGTTGATGCTCTGGGATCTTGGGTGCTCCCCTTGAACTACAAATCTTCATCTTGACAGTGATGTAACCTTGGGGCTGGTGTTCCCTCAGCCTGTTCCCTGCACATGAAATTCTAGGGGCCAGAGTCTCTTCTTCAGGCACAACTGCTGCCATTTTTCAAGGCACATGGACAAAGTCCCTTTAAAAAGTTGTGTGAGCTGCTTGTGAATCAATTCATAACACATCTCATTAGTCAGCAACCATATCCACAATTCTCCTGCGTTGGGTTTTCTTCACTGTCTGAGGCAACGCTTAGGCCTGTAGCCTTGTTTCTTTAGAGTGTCTTTGGAGAGATAAATGAGGAACACCACAGGTCTCTCTGAAGTCTTAACGGAGGATGTCATCGTTGGCAAGTGCTGGGCCTCAACTTCAGAGCAGGTGTCATGGAGCTCCAGGTCCTTGCTCCATGTCAGAGCACACCGAGAAGCACCGGTGGGTTCGTAGATCAAGAAAGCCCTGCTCCTTTATGGTAATAAGTTCCTTGTCCCATCTCTTCATTGTCACACTGGAAGGACTCAAGAAGCAGCTGTGTCCCCCTGCCATAACAAAGCCTTAGGCAGGCCCCTAGATATTTTCCCCTTGCCCTCTGACTACAGCCTGAAGCCCTGCTCAGCTCTGTATGGCTTCCTCTAGCCTCCACCCCATATCTGCCCTGGCTCCTCTCAGAGCTTCCTCGGAGCCCTCAGGTTTCGGTTAAGGGTCACTTCGACACTGACTTCCTAGAGTGAGGCCACTGTCACCATCAGAGCCACAGGTTCCAATATCTGCACTGTGTATCTGGGGTTATATAACAAACTCCCCAGAAGGCAGTGACTTTGGATCCAAGGATGCTGGCAGTGTTATCTCGTGGGTCTACAGTCTGACTGGTCACGCTAAGCAATTCTCTGTACAGTGTGATCATGACTGTCTTTGAAGCTCAGGCCCTTAAAGGCTTGGCTCATACATTTCTGGATTTGACAGGAAAGTCTTTGGATCTTCTGACCTCAGTCCCTCACCTCCACAAGCTTTCTTCCTCTTTGGAGCATCTTCCTCTCCACATGATGTATCTTTCCCTCCCATGGAGGGGCTGCTGTGAGGAGTCCACACTGCTCAGGTGAACTTTGGGTTCATTCAGAGTGGCTCCTACTACAGTAGGAAGCAAGCAGAAACTATGCTGCCATGCCCCAGCCTCAGAAGGCAGGATGTCCTCAGTGCCACCCTGTCAGCATCTCTCTCTGAGGCACCCAGAGGCTCTCCCACTTGGAAGCCAGCTGGACAAGTGTCTTCCACTGTAGATCTGCTGCTGGTGGTGTCTGTGAAGTGACTCTGCAGTGGTGTTGATCCAGCTGCCTTCCTAGGCAGTCTGGGGAAATCTGAGGAGCAGCTGTGGGTCAGCCGTGTTAGGGAGTTGGCATGATGCACCTGCATTAGAGAACTGGGAAGTTAGCATTTCCTGTTTACAGTAGCTGTCTGCTTATGGGAGGTCTTGTAGCGTACAAAGATGGCTGTGAAGGTAGAGAATCAATCAGACTTTTTGCCATTTCTATTATGGCGTGAGCCCAGATTGGAACAGAGTGAAACACATCCTCTGCCCCTGAAGGAATGACCTTCCTATGCCATGTGTGTCCACATAGAGGCTGAAGATGGGCCTGTTATGCTGCACAATTATAGTCTAAACCCCTACTCATTTGCAAACACCCCAAACTTGCCAGGCCCTGTCACCCTGGAGAGTAGGTGCCTCATCCTAATGCATCTGTTACAGTTCCTTTCCTGTGGGCCATCTTCCTCTGTGTATATAGCCTGTGTCTTTGGCATCAAGACCTAAAGACAGTTTCCCTTAGTGGTCTCAGGCATCTAGGTTTTCCTACATACTCCTAGAAGGTGGAAGGAACACAAGCCAGGAGTCTCTTCTGCTCAAAGGACATAAGGGCTAGCTGTGGCAACTAAGGTGATTCAGGGCAGAGTCACTCAACTCCATATAGGCCTGGCTTCCCTGGGACACACTGGCTACTGACTCTTGTATCTCTGTCTCTTGCCTTAGCTCTGACACGGCCCAGACCCCACAGTGATGATTATAGTACCATGAAGAAGATTCCCCCTCGGAAGCCAAAGAGAAGTCCCCACACGAAGCTCAGTGGCTCTTATGAGGAGATCTGGGGACCCCGGCCTTCTGGCACTATGGGCCAAGTGGGCAGGCATCAGATCCCAGGAACACTGGGTGTGCAGTGGGCTAGGCCTGACTCAGTGCCACAGTGCATACCACAGCTGCCTCTGCACCTGCCATTGCCACATGGTGACTATGACGATGATACTGAGCCTGTGTACATCGAGATGGTGGGAAATGCAGCCAGGGCAGGTGGATCTGAGACTGACAGCCCTGATCAGGGCGAGTCTGTGTATGAGGAGATGAAGTACGTCTTGCCTGAGGAGGGCTGTGGTCCAGGGATGCTCACCTTCCTGCCTGCCTCACCTCCTCTGTTTTTAGAGACTCGAAAAGCCATCATCTTGGAGGCTGGAGAGGGGACCTGCCAACCCTTGAAGGATGTGTGTGACATCCCCCCACCCTTCCCGAATCTGCTTCCCCACAGGCCACCACTCCTAGTCTTCCCTCCCACCCCAGTAACCTGCTCCCCGGCTTCTGATGAGTCTCCACTGACACCCTTGGAGGTGAAGAAACTGCCAGTCTTAGAGACCAACCTCAAGTACCCGGTGCAGTCCGAAGGCTCCAGTCCCTTGTCACCACAATACTCAAAAGCACAGAAGGGAGAAAACGACCAGCTGGTATCTCCTGGCTTTCCTGTGTTTAATGGGCCCAGCAGGATCTCACCACCTGCCACACCTCCGCCACCCCCAGGGCCACCTCCTGCACCCTGTGGGCCACCTCCTGTACCCTGTGGACCACCACCTCCTGCACCCTGTGGGCCACCTCCTGCACCCTGTGGGCCACCTCCTGTACCCTGTGGAGCAGCCCCTGCACCCTGCAGGCCACCCACACACTTCGCCTTCCCACCAGATTCTGTCTTGGTCACTGCAGCTAAAGCACTGACTAACTCTGACTTGCCCAGAACACAGCCAAAGCCCAGTTCTGCCCCAGTACTGGGTCCATGCAGCACCTTTGCCAAGGCTCCATACTCACCGGGAAGGACGGCCAGAGCAGACCTCAGGAAGGCCTCATCCACTTTCTCACCACCGAGCCCTTACAGCCCACCCAACAGCAGACCACTGTCTAGCCCTCTGGATGAGCTGGCCAGCCTCTTCAACTCCGGAAGGAGTGTGTTACGCAGGTCTTCAGTGGGACGGAGGATCAGGGAGGCTGAAGGTAAGCAGAAATGCCGTGGATTCTTGGTATGTGTGCATAGCATAAGTCATATCCCCTATGCATGACCATTCAGAGTAAGTGGCAATCAAAAACCTGGTATCAGGTGACCAGTAGTAACAAGGTTGGAACACTTTCTGTGACTTCTTTATGGCACACACTGACATGACTTGACAAATTAGTGCTTGAGCATGTAAGCTATAGCAAAATTGAAATGTACCTTCTCAGCTTTGTTGGTATGTTTTCCTATGACACTTCCTGACAGCATGATCATGGTTCCCTTTGCTGGTCTGATGTTGCTGATTTGTGTAACATAGTATCCTTTGCTGGTCTGATGTTGCTGATTTGTGTAACATAGTATCCTTTGATGGTCCAATATTGCTGATCTTTGCAACATAGTATCCTTTGCTGATCTGATGTTACTGATTTGTGTTTTTGCACTATTTACCATCCATTCCCAGTGTCCTTCTGTCCCATGTGAGTATCATGCTAGCACATAGTATCTGATCTTGTCATGGGTTTAGTTGCTCCTGTGTCCCTAACACCACTCATCTGAGTGTGGCCCTGGATGGTTATTTTCTTCTCTCACATAGCAACCCAAGGAAGAGTGAGGGCTGGTTCTGTTTTTGTTTTCTCAGTCACAGCACAGCTGAAGAGATTCTGCAGTCTCTGGCCACTCCAATGAGCTGGGGGTTAGGTTGCTGCAGCTAGAGGCAGCTGCCAGCAATAAGAAACACCCCGTGTTCTGCAAATGAGGAATGCAGCCAGCAACGCTAGTTCAGGAGATGAGGATGTTATAACAGTCTCCAATGTGGACCCTACCACATCTGCTTTATTCCTCCCTGTTCCATGTGCTGTGTTGGATCTTGTAGATCCAACAGCCACAGAGGAAAATTTGTCTGTGTGTGTGTGTTCTTTTGCAAAATATCTTCTCAATGCTCTATCTTTTGGAGAAGAAATGAGGTATCTCTGTATCCAAAGGAGAAGCATACCAGCCAGAGCACCACACACCCCACTGAGGATGAAGGCAACTGGTACCTGAGCCACTGTAGATAAGAGGCACCTTCCTCAGGGGCAAGCATGGGAACTGATTACAGGAGTGAGACCCAGAGCACGGTGTTCTGTGCACTCATCAACTTGCTTGTCCTTCAAGGAGTAATACATAAATATTCTAGCTCCCCTGGTTTGATGAAAGCAGGATCTTACTTAATAAAATTAGGAAAAAGGGGAAAGCAATATGAAAAACCCAAGAGGCCAAAGCTTAGGACCTCTGACAAGGAGATGAATAACCACTACCCAACCATGCCTAAGTGTGTCTAATTATTTGTTTAACTAACTATTTCTCCTTAATTATAGGCTATTAGTAAATGAAAGTATACTGGTAAGGAGAAACAAAATGTTGTAATTCTACAAGTCATGTTTTATCCCAGCAACCAAAATGGATCCTAAAAAGAAAGCATTAAATAAAGTAAAAAAAAAAAAAAAAAAAAAAAACCAAACAAACTATTTGAGGCTAGAACTAAAAGTGTATCAGCGTCCCATCAAATATGCCTTTCTATAGGTCAGAACTGGGTAGATTCATCTAGATTCCTTTCTGTCAAAATATAGTGCAGTCCATATAAGTCTAGAGAGAGCTTATCACTTAGAAACCTCAAGGAGGTTTCTAACCTGGGGAGATGGCTCAACAGTTAAGGGTGCTTGTTGCTCTTCCAGGGGATGTGGGTCCTGTTCTAGCACCCACGTCAGGAAGCTCACAGCCACCTGTAACTCCAGCACCAAGGCATCTAGAGTCCTCTTGTAGCCTCTACTAGCACAGAGGCACACAGACACAAAGATAAATAACAAAATAAATCTTTAAAAAAGCAAAGTGAAGCCTCAAGGCTGTAGAGCAGGTGAGGGGTGTTCGGAAGCCTCCAGGCATGGTCTGTAAATCTGCTCCCCTCCCCCAGGTAATATCAGCCAGCACTACAACTGAAAAGATACAGCATATCTGTATCCCCACTTTGAGTTTTCACAAAATACATTCTAATCTGAAAAAAAGAAAGGCTGCTTTGAACCATTTATGATCACTGCTGTAATACCAGAAATCTTAGTGATATGAGCCTCGGCTGTCCCCGCCCAGACGCACAAGTTCCCGACACACACTTAAGGGAATTCTCCCTAGCCTGTGAGGGAAATGGGTTTATACGCTTGTGTGACAGGCTCTCGTGAGATAGAGCAGGGTGATCTCTGAGAATGTGAAAGGGTTATGGTAAGATATGGAAGGGAGAGATTTAATGCCCCTGCCGTGTACTGGAGCAGCTTACATGATTATTAAGGCTTAGAGGGTTTCATCCTTAGGAGAGTAAATCCACTTTCTACTGAAGGATCCCCGGGCTGCTATTCATAGGAAATCGTAGCTCAGGTTCTCAATCGTCTTCCCTTGAATCTTTATTTTGAAAGACATTTTTATACCTAAAGTCATCTAGTGTGTGGCTAATTCACCCTTCTGGCAAACACCAGTGATAGCTCCCATTAATGCCTGGGTGGCCATGAAGTGTGGAGATTGGAGTGCACATTTTGCAGAGTGGCTCAGTGTTTCTTTGCTTTTTGGCATGGTGACTTGGAGGCCACAAAACTGTCAGTGAATTCCCTGTTGCAGGTATTTTGAACACACATGTGCTATGCAATGGTAAGTGAGAAATTGTGTACAGAAGTAAGGTCAGTTCTTGGATGTATAATTCTATCCCCCGACTGTTCTGGAGACTTCTATGTAGGATTTTGTGAGTAACCATGTTCATTAAAATAGTCCACTTCCTGTTTGTCTTTGAGACGGAGTCACAATATGTAGCCTAAGCTGACATCCAACTTATGGCAATCCTCCTGCCTTTGCTTCCAGAGTGGTGGGATTTAACAGGCATGAGTCATCATTCCAGGCTTTGGATTTCTCTTGTGAGCTAAATAATCATGTACATTCTAATAATACAGAACACAGAGTTGGGGTGCAGGGGAGGCATATAGACCTGACTGAAAAGATTAGCCATGCTGAGCTAACAGCAGTGGAGGCTTCAGGCACCATTTAAACAGCATGATGCTCCCACACTCTATTCTGAGGTACCTGTTACAAATATGCCCATAATACAGGTGGGGAAATCAAGGCTCAGAGAAACTATAAGCTTGTCCAGAGTTCCTCTGCTTATGGGACGCAAAGCCTGACAAGGCAGTGGGTCTGTCTAGAACAGCTCTTTCCACAATTCTTTGCTTGATGCTGCCTAAGTAAAGATCAGGGGTCGAGGGGTTAAATACATATTTTATCACTATCATGTGACAGTAACAGTCACAGAGCTTGGGTGAGAAAACTTAAGAGTGTTGAACATGTACTTTTCGGGTTACAGGCAAACACTCCTATAAATTCTAGAAACAGAATTAGACCATTTGGCCATTGAGGTGAAAATTGACCAGATAATTATTTGCATTTCCCCTGTAAGAGCTAAATCTCCAGCTAACTACTATCCAGTTTTCTTCTAATGATCTGAGGATCTCCATGCTAATTATTTCTACTTGTTTCCTTTGAAAATCTGAGGCCCTATCCAAATGGTAAAAGAGGCTTAGCCAGGACGCTAGGAGGCGCTATTGTTCTGAGTGGTAGGTCAGGCCTGGCATGTTTTGTTTTGTGACTCCACGCTCTTTGTCCACTGGAAACGATCAGGAAGATGGGGTGTCCATGAAATACAGCGTGTGGTAGAAGTCTGGGGAGGGAGCCAGACAGAGTTAAGATGAGTTTGAGTCTCAAGTTATTCCATTAAAACAAAACAAAACACTCATTTCGTTATACATACAGGATGTAAACAAGCACTTGGAAATGATTACAACAGAAGATACTATACAGCGTGTCTTCCATACAGAAGTTGAGTTGGATCTTGATTTTATGGAAGTTCTACCTCCTGTAGAGCGGCTGAGATGCACATAGAGGCTTAAATATAGATGGAGGCATAAATATATAGATATTTCCTAGATCCAGTGCACTTTGATTTAAGGCTCGCTTAATCCTGGTGGAAATCACCATAAATTTTAAACATTCTACTCGATTATGTAAACATTCCAGATAAAGAATAGCTTGAGTTTGGAAGTCTGTATTTTATAAATGAAATCTTGCGGAATGGTGTTTTTATTTCTAAACGTTGTTTGTTTTAGAAGGGCTTTTAAGGTTGGCGTGTGGAAGATTTTGAGTGTATCTGAGGGAATAGGTAACAGAGAGTACTCTGTGGTCTGGGATGTTTTGTTTTTTCTTCCCACAACACTACCATTGGGTGAACTGGGAGTACGTACTGGGGGTAAATCTTTGTTAATATTTATAAATACCTCATGTATATGTTCTTCAAAGAGAAAGGTACATTCTTAAGTGTCTTTACCTAAGACAGAGCAGTCACTGCACTCAGTCTACACCCGTAAGGGTGCCCACTACCCACAGCAAGGCTGATTCTGGAAGCAGGGGTCACTGTTCATTGTATGAGCATAGGAGTGATCATGACTTGTGTGCCACCAAAAATATGCCAACAAGATCCCCCTTTCACTTTTGGTGACACTTCCTGGAATAGATAGGTGGTATGCACAACCCTTCTGCTACAGAAGACATTTGCATTTCTAAACATTACATCCAAAAATTGCTAAATACAAAAGACTGAAGTTCAGAAAGAGTTTCCATCTTGTCTTAACGCTGGAAAACAAAGACAGCAGCAGCATCTTGAGTCGACATTGTTTGACGTTTCTGTGCCAGGTACAGTACAAGTGCCCGTGGACACTGCTTAGCAGTGAGAAGCAAGATGTACCTGCCCCCTGGCAGGAATTGGCATCACCTCACTCATGCTCCCTGTTTGCAAATGTGTACTCTCCACGGATGGCGTTTGAAGCAGAAATTCCAACGTTATTGTTGTTTAATCTCTGATACATTCAGACGAGACAGCACCACAAGAAATCGGTCTGTCTCATGCAAATCTTGACCTCAAACAATAGGAGGTATCTCCCCGGCCTCTTGCCCGTGGACAGATCTTGTGTTGTCTTCTCCACAGCTGCTTTGTTTTCCTTCTTCTCCAGATGCCACCCTCTGTGGTGATGTACTTGAGTGTGTGCATGCTCCTGGATGCAAGTCAAAGGTAGCTCTAAGGCTCATGAATATTATCAAGGCTGTAAACAGCACACAGTCCACTGCTGTGTGAATCTCCTCCATGGCCTGCACCCATCCACAGCCTCCCCTCACGCAGGTTTCCCTCTTAGGTGCAGAAAGCGTTCCCTTGTATTCTGGAGCCATCATGCATTAACATTAAATTTTCCTCAGTGTCTAAATCAGGAAGTCTTTTGGAGAAATGAGATAGGCGTCCTCAGAGAAGGCTGATCGCCACTTACAACAAAGTTCCGAGAGGAGCTGAGCAATAGTTCCTCTCTCGACAGGCCTGTGGCTATCCCCACACCCACAGGCTCTGGCATAGTATGTCTCTGACAAGAAAGAGTCCTTTCACTAACTTCTTGACTCCTCTGCATCAAGCAAAGGTGTCTGTGCTTGGGAGAGGTGACTGCAAGTTTGAATGTTTCTAATTCTCCAATGGAAGGAAAACTCATACTTTAGTCAGTTGTACTAAAAAACATCCTTTGCCTTTTAATAAATTGATCAGTAGCCAAATTGACCTATGCGAAGGGCAGAGCTCTTTGTCCTCTATAATATTTGGAAAGACTTTTTCAGTGTCTTAGATGCTGATTGTAGCTTGACATTTATTTCACAAATTACCATAGTTTCCAGCTCCAGATACCCAAGAATTCGTATAAGCAAGTTGCACAGCCGGGCTTGTGTGGACTTGCAGAATGAATTCCATTACAGTCACCCAGTAACTCAGACTGTAAGCACAGGGCTTGCTACTGGAAATCCAAAACAATAAATGACTAAATCTCTTGCTGTCTCTGCCTTCTCCCAGGCTGTGTAGGACTCCCAGTTCGGTGAGAAAAATTACACTAGAGGAATAAATATCTAATATGAGCTGGATCCATGGCTGGGTTCAAAGTGTCCCAAGAACCCCTCGGGTTTGTCATATGCACCTTGTTTGGGGGGGAGAGGAACTTCAAAACTGTCATCTGATTGTCACACAGGCAGTAGCCTGGGAGAGATGATGGCAAAGAGCATCAGATGTGCTCCCAAAGTACATTTCCAGTCAGGATGTGGAGCAGGTGTTGTCCCTGTGCCTTTCAGGAGGGCTGGGCCAACCCTGACAGGCAAGAAGAAAGGAAGAAAGGAAGAAAGGGAGGTGGTGGCTGGATTTTTCTTGATGCAGAGGATTTACCCAGAATTGGCATAGAAAATAAATACACGGTGTGAGGTGTAAGCTCAGGAACCATGATCCTTTCTGAATGTAGCTTTGGATACAAGGAAAGAAAGGGGGAGGGGGCAGAAGACAGCTCTCACTGCTCAGGCCCAGAGTGATGTCGGGTTTCTCTCCAGAAGCTACTTTTCAGCTTCCTGGTAAGGTTCTGATGTTTCCATGCCTCCCCTCTCTCTATCCCTTAAAAATTAGCACGGCCGTTAGAATCTCTCCCACAACCGATTACAAAGCTCCACAAGAGGAAAATCAGTGTAGTGGTGGCTGCCATGCTGCTATAAGCAGACCCTCATATAGTAGGAGCACCCAGACACACTGTGTGCCCTGTGACAGCATTTATCCATAAGTGTAGCAGCTGAGGTTTTCCTGCACCTCTCTCCTTGGCCAGGGTGCTGACTCCTCTTCTTCAGGAGGTAGAGAAGCAGCTGTTGTCACCTCATGTTATGTCTACTAAGGAGCAAGCCGAGGCTTTCAGGAGTAAGAGATTCTCCCCATAATCACAAAATCCAACATCTTAGAGTCGGGAGTCAAACATACCTCCCAAACCCTATGATGCTATTTTTAGTCTCTGAGAACAATTAACACTAAAACAGTGATGCAAAGACCCTGCCTGAGAAAGTAGTTTCCTTCTGAAGTCAAACACAAACGCATTACCAGGGGCAGATGTGGCAAACAGCAGATAAAGCCTATACCTTATTGTTGGCATCCCCGAGAGACATCAGGAGCAGGTTCATGGCTGGGAGAATGTTCTAGAATGCTACTCCTCTTCTGTCTTAATTAGGGTTTTACTGCTGTTAACAGACACCATGACCAAGGCAAGTCTTATAAGGACAACATTTAATTGGGGCTGGCTTACAGGTTCAGAGGTTCAATCCATTATCATCAAGGCAGGAACATGGAGGAATCCAGGCAGGCATGATGCAGGGGGAGCTGAGAGTTCTATATCTTCATCTGAAGGCTGCTAGTAGAAGACTGACTTCCAGGCAGCTAGGATGAGGGTCTTAAAGCCCACACCAACAATGACACACCTACTCTAACAAGGCCACACCTCCTAACAGTGCCACTTCCTGGGCCAAGCATATACAAACCACCACATCTTCTCTGTACAGCTCTGTCCCATTGTCCACCATGCTGCTGTTGGACTCTGCACAGAAGACGAGGCTAGAGTTGTCCACCATATTCCAAGATAGCCTGACTCTCTGTGCTCCTTTGTCCTGGACCCCTTCCATACTCTGACTGGAGCCTGTTACGGCTTGACAAAGATGTGTTTGGATGTCAGGTTGACATGGGATGGACCTGTGGTGGGTAATTTGGATTGCTCATTTGACTAGATTAAGGAATGCCTGGGGCAACAGTGAGGCGTGCATCTGGGGGAGCCTATGAAGGCATTTCCAGAGATGATTGACTGAGGGGAAAAAACTCCCTGACTGTGGGCAGCACCATCTCACTGGCTGGGTTTCTGGACTCAGTAAAAGGAGAAAGAACCTGGGGATCAGCCTTCCGCTCTCTGAGCTTCCTGACTGACGGAGACGTAGGAATGCATCCCTGTGCTTTGACATACAGGAGCTGACCCAGCCACCATCTCTTCTTTACCCTGATGGACTATATCCCCTGAACTTTGAGGTCAACATAAACTTTCTGTCCTACCTTCAGTGGCTTCTTGCCAGGTGTTTGGTCACAAAAAAAGAAAAAGAAAAACTTACACAGAAGCTAAGTTCTTATCACTAAAAGCAAAGCACACTGGAGCTCCGTCCAGCCATCCTCATAGAGAACCTTGCATAAAAAACAATTGACTCCAGGTAGCAATGAAGGCATTGGAGGCCATTTCACAAGTACATGTCAGACATCTAATTAGGACCCCCCAGAAATTAAACGTGCAATGCGCCAGCCCTCAGCATGTGCTTGGAAGTATCATGAAGACCATGTAGGGGGTGGACAGTGACTTCCAGTGGCTACCTGATCAGGACAGGAGAAAGATCGCCCCAATGCTCTCCCACATCATCTGTAGCACCAACCATTCTAGAAAACTATGGACGGGACTTTGGTTTTTTTTTTCTAAATATTGTGGACATTGGGATAAAGTTATCACTGATAGCCAGCCAAGTGAGAAACAAGATTAGTCCAAGAGCTAACCTCACACTCGCATTTGGCTCCCATGGAGGTCACTTGTGAGAAAATGTTAAAGCCACCACATTCCCGACGATGGCATTTCCAATTGATCTTGCTACTTTACGATTCTGTGATACCTTGGAACAAAACTTAAGCAGAAGGTTACATAGTTAAGCATTTAGTCTAGTGTGATTAAAAAAAAATACTTAGCTTTGAATTGTGTGGACTATCTAGGGAAACTGCCTTCTCATCTCGTCTGTAAACCTACAGTAGCTAACATGTCAGTCAGACCAGGGCTATGCACCTGGCTTAAATAGGGCATTGTTTTTTAGATGAGCCAGATGCAGCCAAGAAGCCATTAGGCGTGGAATGCACTGTCAGCAGAAGAGTCTGGTACCTAAAGCTCTGGAAATGACGCTGTGTCTTCAGAGATGGGCTGCCTTTCATAACTAGAAAAAAAAAATGTATACTGTCAACTGTTAAAGCAAAGCACCTATTGTGTATGGTGTGCCTCTACTCTGGATTATAAATTAAAGTGCCACTGAAGGCTCACAGAAGAAGTCTGGTGCTCCATTCTGCAAGCCAGTCAGTAATTCTTAGGCAAGAGAAAAAAAAAAAAAGCCACCCCACCACACCCCCACCCATCCCAAGTGATCTGCACTTCACTGTGGATGCGTAGCACACTGTCAGGTGTCTTATTCCTTTTGTGAGGAAATGGTCAGAAATGATGTGCAGGACAGGATGCCACCACAAACAGTGGCTTAGCAGTTAGAGTGTTTGCTGGGGAAGTGTGAAGACGTCCTGTCTAGTTTCATGTCAACTTGACACAAGCTAGGGTCATCTGCAAAGGCAGAACCTCAGTTGAGAAAATGTTTCCATAAGATCCAGCTGTAAAGACTTTTCTTCTGATTGATGTGTGGGAGGAAGAGTGGGGAGGGGAGCAGCTCACTGTAATGCCAACCCTGGGCTGGCGGTCCTGGGTTCCATCAGAAAGCAGGCTGAGCAAGCCCTGAGGAGCAAACCAGTAAGCAGCACCCCTCCATGGCCTCTGCATCAGCTCCTGCCCTGTTTGAGTTCCTGTCCTGGCTTCCTTCGATGATACACAGTGATACGGAAGCATAAGCCAATTATATTCTTTCTTCCCCAGCTTGTCTTTTGGCAATGGTGTTTCATAACAGCACTAGAAACCCTAATTAAGGCAGAGGGCTAGGACGCTAGTAACTCAGATAAGTTCCTAACAGGCATGGTGGCCCACCTGTACCTTGAGCCTCTGAAGGCAGGGATAGGGAACACTAAATAGAGCAAACTGCCTTGTAGCAGGATGATTTCCTGCTACTGCTACAATGTATATGGAGTGGAGCTCAGTGATTGGGCAGTATGAGAGGTAGGCGGAGTGAGGAAGGAGAGGAAGGGGAGGAGAGAAAGGAGGCTGGCAACGATGGAGGAGGATGCATGGTTCGAGAGCAGTCCTGGGTAGCTACTTATCAAAAGGTTAGATATTGGGTAACAATTCCAATTGTGTGGTCATCTTGTTATTTGAGCATTTCCAAATATATAAATCCATTGGATTATCTTTAAGCTTTAGGAGTCTTCATTCTACAGGGTACAGTGAGGATGGCGGATATTGTCTGGGGTTCAGCACAGCTTTGTGGATGCAGCGTGGGGGATTGGCAGAGCCATCCCCCATGCTGGCATCTCGTGGGTGCCAGGGTCTGTGCATCTAGCTAGCCGGAGCCCAGTCAGAGCCAAGGAGCAGCAGGAACATGGTGGCTGCCCTGGAACAAGCTGGACCGAGCGCCATTTTCTAAATATCTCCTGCTAAACTGCCTAACAATACGAGCCATACCATTGAGCTCTGGGCTTGATCGAGAGACCTTGCGACAGTGAACATAGCAGAAGAATAATCAAGGGTGATTTCCAGCATCAACATGGGGCTCCTAGATGCAGGGTCACATACATGCAAACATGAACACACACACATGCATGCATGCATGCCAACACAACACACACACACATACACACACACACACACACACTCATGCACATACAAAGAGAGTAGAACCCAAAACCACTTTAGCTACATAAGGACTGAAGCTAAACTCTCACTGTGCTAAAAGCGTTGGGAGGCGAGACTGATTTATAATTACTTACCAGTAATTACCAGTAATCACCTCCCTGTGCCTGACTATAATCCTTTCTGTAAGCAACCTAGAAAATTCCACATAGTCTCAGAGCTGACCACACCCAATATCGAATTGTCCAGAGCCTCATTCCTGGAGCAAACCACACTGGCCTCCCTTTACTGTGACAAATTGTCTTAGGCCCTAGCTGTGAAATCCTGGTTTCTCTGGGAGATCTGAAGTTTTCTTGTTTATGCCATATACTCTGTTAGCTTGTAAGAGGTCACAGCACAACAGGATTCCCTTTCTTCTCCACACTGCTTACACCCAGCCAGGGAGTGGGGCCAGGCAGCAGAGTCCACTGATACACAACACAGCACAAACTATGCAGTTACACACTTAAGCCTTACCCAAAGTCCCATAAAAACAAACAACCCTCCCCCCCCAAAAAAAAAAAAACATCAGAAGAACCTTTTCATATTCCAAACATGGCTTGGGTTCAACCATAGTCCTCCAGAGAAATGTCCGCACATGGGAGTGTTTCAAAGGACAGTGTTTGATTTTACCATTTCCCCTGTATGTGGTAAGAAAGGAGTGAGACAAAAACTTGGCCAGAAGATAGGTGGAAGTCAAGCAAGCTGGTCTGGGGAAACCATGTAAATTACAGATCTCATTGCTGAAACAAAACCTGTGTCAAGAAGCAACTTAAGGGTGAACTTTACCTTGGTTCCATCGCTGTGGGAAAGACAGCAAGGCCCCATCTCCATGTCTTCCTCTCTAACTACACCACCACCTGAGGGCTGGTGTTCAAACACATGAGCCTGTGGAGACAGAAGCCAGTGCTCTAGCTGGGGGTCCTTGTAGACTCACGCGTGCATGGTCCAGTGATTCTTCCTCAGCTCCAGTGTTCAGGCCTTATCTCCTGCCGTGAAGTGTAAGCCTGGGTCTAATGGGGATACAGAACATACACACAAGTCACCTGATGGAGAGTGGCCCTGTGATCCTCCTGACAGTCCCTTGGGGAAGTAACTGAAGCCCAACAGCAGATGCTATAGGAGAAAATTGCATCTTCCACAATTCTTTTGAGAATTTGCTTTGTCCTTAGTATTTAGCTACCTCTATGCCTATGTAGTAACAGAGTTCCTGAGATTTGTAATAGATAAATCACCCCCAGTACTCAGAGACATGTTACCCACAGTTGCTGATCCACAGAGACTCCAGCCCAGTCTTTGCCCCCAGCACACTGTTCACCTGACTCCCTGCCACATCCGCCTGCATCACGTGTGACCAGAGATCTGTCCAGGTCACTTACGTGCCACACCAGAACAGAAAGCCCCAATTAGTAGCGTTAACTTCATAGCCTTGGTGAGGGTTTTCGGCTGCTATTTCACCCACGTTGAAGTCATTACTCTAATTTAGGGGTCAGGGAGGGTACGAAGGGAAAGGCTTTGTGCTTATATATGATGTGGGGAAATCTTCAAACAGTCTGCTTAATCATGGTCATTAGAAAATGTGCCAATCCGACCCATCTGAGAATCAGAGTGTATTTCCATGTCTGTGATTTAAAACATCTTAGGAGCCCTCAGTGACAACTTTGGAAAACACGTTTCATCGGACAGATAATGAAATTATTCTTTGACATGGCCTCAAGACACATAGTTCGTTCCTTTAAAAAAAAAAAAACACAGGTTAACTTCAGGCAAGATAATAATAAAAAACTTAAACTAGCTATCATACGCAGTGTTGCTGTTTGCCTTAAGATTTTAAATAGACTTAGAGAAACCATGAAGAGGGATAAGTTTGATTTATTCATTCAAGATACATGCATGGATCT